>NC_090648.1:305176000-305431000 GCF_040937935.1 Hyperolius riggenbachi
CACATATATATATATGTATATATATATATATATATATATATATATATATATATATATATATATATATATATATATACACACACAGACGCACACACACAGTCTCGTTATAGTAAACTCTAATAAAGTAAACCTCTGGCTATAGTAAACTCAGGATGTCACGTAAACAATGAGAATGCCACGCCCGTTCATCATATGTCTGTGGACCCCCGTTGCACCTCTCTACAGCCCGCTTGCACTTTAGTCTTGCTCCCAAGGGGTAGGCTACATATACATGTATTCCCTTTGAAGTGTGCCACCCCACCATATGAACCTCTTGTCACTCATGCAGGCTGGTAGCCTACATGTGTCATAACATTGGGAGAATACTCTGCAAAAAGGGGGCTGCAACCACAACCACTTGTGCCACCCAAATAACCATATGACCGGAATGTAATACAGTAATTAAATACTAAAATACTTCCACAATTACTTTATTTAGCAACTTTAAGGACCACAATCCCTTTTTACTATACTTATGAAGCTACTGTTACATGTGACAGGCTGTTTTTACTGAACAAAAACTATGGTCATGTACTTTAATCACAACATGCTCAGTTTCATTTTTACCCGATTTGTGACAGATTGGAACATGTATATTTAAACCATGCAGATTGCATTATCAATTTGAGGTGAACAGGGCTGTGTGTAAAATGAAATAACCGGATCAGTGAATAATGGCGCACAGCGCCTATGCATAAAAATGGCGCCGCATTAAAAAGATACGCTTATCGCTATTTATCGTAAGTACTGCATAATAATGGCGCACAGGGAAAAAAAGAAGAAAAACAGCACACACTAATGTTATTTATCAATAGTGCCGTTCATTTGCCAAACAGCAGACGTTATTGCCCACAGTAACGTTATTTATCAATAGCGCCCTTCATAAGCCAAACTGCAGACGTTATTTAACTGCAAAACGGTGAATGGATTTAATGTAACACTGTCAAGGTTAGGGTTAGGCACCACCAGGGGTTGGTTAGGGTTAGGCACCACCAGGGGTTGGTTAGGATTAGGCACCACCAGGGGGGTCTTAGGGTTAGGCACCACCAGGGGGGTGGTTAGGGTTAGGCACCACCAGGGGGGTGGTTAGGGTTAGGCACCAACCGGGGGGGGGGGGGGGGGGAGTCTTAGGGTTAGGCACCACCAGGGGGGTCTTAGGGTTAGGCACCACCAGGGGGGTCTTAGGGTTAGGCACCACCAGGGGAGTCTTAGGGTTAGGCACCACCAGGGGGGTCTTAGGGTTAGGCACCACCAGGGGGGTCTTAGGGTTAGGCACCACCAGGAGGGTCTTAGGGTTAGGCACCACCAGGTGGTGGTTAGGGTTAGGCACCACCAGGGGGTGGTTAGGGTTAGGCACCACCAGGGGGTGGTTAGGGTTAGGCACCACCAGGGGGGTTTAGGGGTTAGGGATAGGTACAGAGAGGGTTCTGTGTGTTAACGCTAAATAACGATAAGGCTTTAATGCTAAATAACAATAAGGCTTTAACGTTAAATAGCAATAAGCGGCAAACGGATTAGCGGCAACACCATGCGCCATTATTCTCAGGCGCCATTTTCAGATGGATCCGAAATAACTGGGCAGAGCTCTTGAAATAGTTTGAAGTATTACAATACCATGTCTCACAAGAGGGGGGCACTGTAGGAGGATCCCCTGATGTTAAGCTTGGAGGTGTAATCTCCACAGTCAGCATGCAACACATAAGCTGACGTGAAGGAGGTACACACACCAGCACAAGGAATCAGGATATCCCCAGTTTAGTGGAGGAGAGGACTGACTCCAATAGGAGATTGTGGTGCACAGAGCCGGTGCAGATCCGAACAGCCACAAACAACACTTTCGTAATAACGTCTCAGCGCAAAGTAGCGCTGAGCGCATAAACCAGGACTGAGGAGATCAGGACAGGTAGACAGAATGAACGCTTGCTTAACTAGCCACTACTTAGTGACAGCAAGCGTCCACAATAAAACAGACTGGAATGAGGTAGCCAATGCGTTTGCAGCAATGGCGTGCCTCACAAAGACAGGACAGGATAGTCAGGAAATAGCAGGATCAAGATAGATGAACGTAACACAGATAAATATACAATAAGTATGATTTCCTAGCGTATTACAATTACAGCTATCAATGAAACTATTTGCAACGTCTGACTAACATATGTATATATCGGCAATGAACCGATATATGACATAAGCAGGAACTCTGACTAAGACTGGAGTAATACAGGGAACAGGACTCAGAAGGATTCGCTATCTCTTCGCAGAGATGAACGCAATCCACAAACAGGACCAGGAACAGGATAACTAGCTCAGCGTGCTGGAACGTTGACTAACGGAACATAGGATATAAACAGTTCGTGTACGTATATATCAGCGACACTGATGTATCAACGTAACACGAATACAAGGAAAATAATAAACGTGCAAGTATGCGTATATATTGGCGATGAACCAATATATGACACAAGACAAGCAAAGTAACAACTTCTAGAAACAAGAGCAGAACTAGGAGGACTCGCTGACCCCTTCGCAGGAGTCAGTGCAGTCCACACGGACTAGGAACGAGGTGGGGCACGAGCAGAGTAACAGACAGAATCTGAGACTATGGTAGCCCATGAGGCATTGCAGGAAGCAGTTCTTTATACTGAGGTCATCCAATGGGAGCAGACCTGCAGATTCCCACACAAGTGAATGGTAATTAATCACAGGCTGATAGCAGGAAAAGGCAGACAATGATATGCAGCCTGCAGGAAAGGGATTGCCCCTCCATTGCAGCAGACAATGTTTGTTTACACAAAAGCATATTAAACTGTCATTAACTTCAGAGCGACTGCAGATGGAATCAGCAACTAGTTTAAGTGCAAACCAAACTATGCAAGCAAATGCATGTAATGACATTAGAACTGCTTGGTTTGCAATACCACTGCAGTCAGCAGTAAACGCTGCAGCAGCGATCATAACAGTACCCCCTCCCTTAAACGCGGCCTCTGGACGCCTATAAAAACTGACATATTTCTCCTGAACCACCCAAACCAAAAAATCAGAAGTGGGAAATCCAGCAAACTGATCTGACTGAAAATTCATGAAGGTCGGATCAGCCCGACAAAACCAAATTCCCGAATCAGTCTCACCAAAACTAGACCAATTGGAACCAGAACCTACCGAACCATGCTCGTCAGCACTACAAGCCTCAGTGTGACACCCATCAGAACCACGACTTCCAGAAAACAACCCCAAGAAACTCTCTGAGCGATACCCACCGCCTTCCAAGGACTGTCCAAAAACGCCAAAGCCTTTGCAATGCCCACCGGAACTGTCCTTACCAACACAAAAGCCACTGTTGAACCAGTCCAAGGTACCAGGACAAGTTTCCTCAGAGATCTCCCAGAACACTTGGAAGCTCCAAAGAGATCCCCACAGGTCAGAACGCCCCTTAGGCTCACATGGAGAACTATCAAGAACCCCTATGGAACCCAGGGCAACTCCAGAGTCAGGGTCACAAGGACAAACATCAAGATCAGGGCTTTTAGGGACCAGAACCATCTCCGGGCATGCAGGCCAACCGGCAACATCAGAACATGTCTCCACTAGGGAAGAACGTGAGCACGCTAACACAGACACATCTGGGCACTCTGGCATACGAAGCACATCTGGGCACACTGGCACAAGAGAAACCTCTGGGCATGTCAAGGAACTGCGAACCTCAAAGTCAGTCAAGACAGGACCGAAACCAGAACTGGGCAAAAAAAATTCATCATGACTAGACTTCACAGTTACTGGATTCTCACTAAAAACTGCAGGATCAGACTTAGATGTCGCTGATTCCAGCAGGGTTATTAACAAATCATGTTCAGGGGCATTTACAAGACAGGGCAAATCTTCTGATGTATGCACTGAACTAGACAGGGTTCCCATAGCTTCTTCTGGACTAGACAGAGACTCATCAAATACACTGGATTGGAGCTTATGAAGGGCTGCAAAATAAGTCAATATTGCAGCAATCCCCACTGAACTAGGCAAAACTGAGAAACTCACTGGACAGGAAGGGGACTCTGGAACTACTGCCACACCGGGCAGAAAACCAGAATTTTCCAGGATACAGGGCTGGGTTTCAGAAACACTCATTAACCTGGACTGAAATTCTGAGATTTCTACTATTTTTTCCAGCGAGTCCGAATTATCCATGTTACAGGGCAAGACTTCTGAAACATTCAGAGGACAGGGCTGGAGTTCCTCGGCTGTTACAACACTGGAGAGGGACTCAACAATATTGGTTAAATCAGACTGTGTACAGGGCAAGGTATCTAACACACTTGCTGACGAGGACAATATTTCAATGGCTTCTGCTTTGCTGGGCAGAAATTCATCAAGTTTTATTAGAGCAGACTGTAATTCCAAAACAGCTGCTAGACAAGTGAATATTACTGCAACACCAACTGAGGTAAGCAGTGCCTCAGACTCCTCTGCTAGAGGGTTTGAAGTATCCAAAGTACTGGGTGAAGCATAAGACTCTGCGACCACAGCTTCACTGGACAGGATCACTGAACAGTCCATATTGCAGGGCAAAACCATGGAAGCACCTGCTGGACAGCATAATGATTCTGTGACCTGAGTTTCATTGGAGAGATCTACTGCACAATTCATGGTACAGGGCAAATTTACTGGAACATTTTCTGAACAAGGTAATAATTCTACGATTTCAGGTTCACATAGCAGATGCTCTGAGCTATTCACGAAACTAGAGCGAGGTGTAGAGACAGGAAGATCAAGACACAAAGTTTGTGCATCTGAAGCACTATTCAATTGTAAAATTGGAAAATTCAGATGCTGGGGTTCTGAAGTTTCTAGACAGGATTGCTGGGACTCAGAAACTAATGTAGTGCATCTATTGGCATCTGCTGGATCAGCCAGGAGTTGAACTTTATTAACACAGGTAAATTCTACAGAAGTGTTTGCAGAGGCAGGCAAAGATTTGCTAATGTCTGTTTCACTGAACAAAGACTCATGAGTACTGGCTAGGCTGGACTCAGAAGTCAGCAGGACCTCTGGATTCTCTGCTGAGAAATTTGTGCAGGGCAAAGTTAAGAAAGTATCAGTGGCTTCTGTTTTTCTGGGAAGTAACACTGAGTTATCCATGGTACAGGGTGGAGTTACAGGAACATTCACAAGACATGGCAGGGACTCAGTAACTGGAGAAGTGGGACAGTCTCCAATTGACAGTGTGTCTTCGCTGGTATCAAGTGATTGAATCGCATAAAAATCGTCCAAAATCATCTTCCACACATCGATCAATGGAGCCACAAAGTCATACCCACACACACCAGTTTTTATTAGGTTATAGGCAGACTTAATGCATGCATTCAATACTAATTCACTTTTTGCACTGTAAAACTGACAAAATGAACTTGCATCTTTCTTCCATTCATAGACCAGGGCTTCCATCTCTCCTTTCTCAAATGGAGGATCCCATGCATATTTAACAGCTGAGCATTCCAGCTGATCATAGTTTGCAAATGTGTTAGTGGCAGAAACATACATTGGGTTATTTAGCAGGTGATTGGCCGATTTCTTATTCCTAAGGATCTCCAATACCTGTAGCAAGTGTTGAACTGTAGTGTATGCAAATTTCCCTTGCTGCACGAATAAATTGATCTGTTCAATACTCTGTAATATATCTTCATAATCATATTCAGATAATTCATTTAAACAAGAACTTTTATTTTCCCTGGCTAGCAATGAAAGTTCATTAGTAGTTTCATAGGTCCATTTGACTCCCCTGAATGGTGACTGAATTTCATTATCTGCTACTGGCGGAGTCTCATTACAGATCTGATGCGCAGTCGCCAAGGGCAACGACTCCGCTGATTGTAACGCTTTTCTTTTGGAGCGTTTACGTTTGGCTTTAGACCCTGCTGCCTTAGCAGAAGAAAAGTTATCAGAACAATTATCTGCTTGCTGATTATTTTTGTAGGCAGTAGAAGGAGCAGCTGATTGACAAGCTGCCAGGAGCTTATCAAAAGGGCTAGGCAAATCGGTTTTGCGCAGCCAGTTATGGATCACAAACGCTAGAAATTCCAGTGGTCTCTCTTTTAAATTGGTATGATCCAAGACATCGTAGGCCCACTGAAACAATCTTCCCTTAAATAAAACATAAACTAGCTGGGGGGCCCACGTTGAAACAGGAGTAGCCTGGAGCTCGGGATTGGCCAGGAACCTGGTACATTCAGAAAAAAACTCATTTTCTGTTTCAGAATTGAGTTTCTCAAATTTCTTAAAGGAACAGGAACCATAACAAACAGTGTAATTTTTGCTGGGAACCCCCCCACAATGGGAATTGGTAATGGGGCTACCATAATGTTAAGCTTGGAGGTGTAATCTCCACAGTCAGCATGCAACACATAAGCTGACGTGAAGGAGGTACACACACCAGCACAAGGAATCAGGATATCCCCAGTTTAGTGGAGGAGAGGACTGACTCCAATAGGAGATTGTGGTGCACAGAGCCGGTGCAGATCCGAACAGCCACAAACAACACTTTCGTAATAACGTCTCAGCGCAAAGTAGCGCTGAGCGCATAAACCAGGACTGAGGAGATCAGGACAGGTAGACAGAATGAACGCTTGCTTAACTAGCCACTACTTAGTGACAGCAAGCGTCCACAATAAAACAGACTGGAATGACGTAGCCAATGCGTTTGCAGCAATGGCGTGCCTCACAAAGACAGGACAGGATAGTCAGGAAATAGCAGGATCAAGATAGATGAACGTAACACAGATAAATATACAATAAGTATGATTTCCTAGCGTATTACAATTACAGCTATCAATGAAACTATTTGCAACGTCTGACTAACATATGTATATATCGGCAATGAACCGATATATGACATAAGCAGGAACTCTGACTAAGACTGGAGTAATACAGGGAACAGGACTCAGAAGGATTCGCTATCTCTTCACAGAGATGAACGCAATCCACAAACAGGACCAGGAACAGGATAACTATCTCAGCGTGCTGGAACGCTGACTAACGGAACATAGGATATAAACAGTTCGTGTACGTATATATCAGCGACACTGATGTATCAACGTAACACGAATACAAGGAAAATAATAAACGTGCAAGTATGCGTATATATTGGCGATGAACCAATATATGACACAAGACAAGCAAAGTAACAACTTCTAGAAACAAGAGCAGAACTAGGAGGACTCGCTGACCCCTTCGCAGGAGTCAGCGCAGTCCACACAGACTAGGAACGAGGTGGGGCACGAGCAGAGTAACAGACAGAATCTGAGACTATGGTAGCCCATGAGGCATTGCAGGAAGCAGTTCTTTATACTGAGGTCATCCAATGGGAGCAGACCTGCAGATTCCCACACAAGTGAATGGTAATTAATCACAGGCTGATAGCAGGAAAAGGCAGACAATGATATGCAGCCTGCAGGAAAGGGATTGCCCCTCCATTGCAGCAGACAATGTTTGTTTACACAAAAGCATATTAAACTGTCATTACCTTCAGAGCGACTGCAGATGGAATCAGCAACTAGTTTAAGTGCAAACCAAACTATGCAAGCAAATGCATGTAATGACATTAGAACTGCTTGGTTTGCAATACCACTGCAGTCAGCAGTAAACGCTGCAGCAGCGATCATAACACCTGATTAAAGAGTGTAATTTTGTAATCAAGATGTGTGTGTGTGTGTGTGTGTGTGTGTGTGTGCGTGCATGCGTGCCAGTGATGCTAGGGTAAAGTTTTAATTTCAACTGGAAATCTGCCCCAGTCCTAAAACGTATATGCTTGGTGGTGTAAAGAACTGAAGGCTCTAAATACTGCAAATACCAACAGGAGTAAAATGTTATATTAATTGTCTAACGTGTATGAATAGTTATTTCTATGAAAGCTTGTACTATAAGAGTGACATCTGTTCATACCGGTGCTGCCACATGATAGCTCGCACCCAGGGATAACAACAGCACGGCGGTCAGCCCAGGAGGAAGCACGGGGGGGGGGGGGGGTGTTAGCCCTTTAGTAACTCCACAAGCCTGATACCACCCTAAATGTGAGTGTAATAAAGTACATTGGTTTTAAATATGTATATGTAGAATAGAGGCGCCAGCAAGATAAAAGTCAATAAAAATTTTTAAAAATTGCTTGGAGGAAGTGGTGGGCTTGCCTCCCAAAAGCAGACATGAGATCCTGTCTTCATATAAATCAATACATTTATTATACGGTACCCCAAAAACAGTGCAATGCATTTCGCAGGCCCAGCCCGCTTCATCAGGCAATAAAAGTAGGGACAAAACAGAATTTCATCAATAGCAGGTGTAGCGCCTAACCCTGAGGCGCTACACCTGCTATTGATGAAATTCTGTTTTGTCCCCACTTTTATTGCCTGATGAAGCAGGCTGGGCCTGCGAAATGCGTTGCACTGTTTTTGGGGTACCGTATAATAAATGTATTGATTTATATGAAGACAGGATCTCGTGTCTGCTTTTGGGAGGCAAGCCCACCACTTCCTCCAAGCAATTTTTAAAAAAGGTTATTGACTTTTATCCTGCTGGTGCCTCTGTTCTACATACAAATACTCTGTGTCCACTCCTGGTGGAGGGGAGTGCTACCCCCTTTCTTGTTTCTTTACTACAGAGAGCGATTTCTTAATCCTGAGTGAGGACAGGTCTAATCTCCTCACCTGCCTATTGAGTGGTTGCCTGAATGGTAACCCATGTTTGTGAGTATAAATTCTCTCACTAAACCACTTACCAATTGTCTTTAACATGATACACCATATTGGGCTCTCGGTTTTTTTCTATTTTATTTTTCTATTTTATTGGTTTTAAATAAGCTGCGCAATGAAGGCGTCTTATTGTCATTGAGGTATATATCTGTGGAAACCTATGCTGGTGATTATTGAAGAGATCTGGTCTGATGGTTGTAGAAGAAGAGGAAAGCTTGAGGGTGAGGGGAGCCTGATAATACTCCAGAGGCGTGCAAGGCCACTGTAACAAATGGCCCACCTCAGCCGGTGAGTTCGGATCACATGGGGTGACCCGGGTGGAGGTGTAGTGGATTGGTGCATTGTGTATAAGGAGAGCGGCTATACAGTATGCAAAGAAAGCGCTTGGCTGATTTTTGAATACGGTTTTATGAGGAAAAGACTCATTCCTAGGAACAGCAGCGCACCTTGGGACTCTTGCACAGGGTCCTTTGTCGTCCCAATTTTATTTTGAAGCCCTTTCTCTTGTGGAGCATATAGACCATATTGACCGTTTTATATAATCATATAGTGTTTTTTTCCCTTCATATCACATTGATAATAGTATATTAGAAAATCCTAAGCTATGTGTGTTTTTGGATATACTACCACATGATAGTTCAATCAAGAAACATAGGACTTCATAGGTTATGTGAGGTCTATTACTTTTATAGTTATGTATGTCTAGATCCCAAAACAAATTCAATTATGGATCTTGCAGGCAGCCTAGGTTTCAAGAAAGATAAGCTAGACCACTTCAAATGATGAATATTAGTGCTCAGAAATGTAGATGATCTGTTTTTCATATTAGAATGGAGAAGGTAGTGAGCCAGGAGAACATGCTGGTGTATAGCGGATTGTCTTACCTTCTGCTGAGAGGCCTTGCACATTAACTCCTCGCGCTGCCAGAAAGTTCAGACAGATATCAACATTCTCAGTCTGCAACATGAAGACAAATAACAAGTCACTTGGCTTCCCTCTACACAATGTGCCAGGCTGAAATATATGCAGGGGAAGGAATTAATACTTCACATTCATGGCCACAATTGCTAGTATTAAGCAGGCACGGTCAATGCTAATTGGGAAAATCCAATAAAGCTTTTATTGTCAGCTCTAGGACGTGTAAAACAATTCATAAAGGACAAATCCAGCATGGCATGCCGGCAGAGCAGCAATCCACCCACTTAGTGTGAAACGTACTTTTCTTCAGCATGAGGAGTCTATGAAAGCATCCTTAGATGCAGTGTGTGTCTATAACACATGTAGACCATCTTGCTGAATTGGCTGTAGTGAATGACTCTGTGTGAGAAGTGTGTCAGAGCAAAGTTTATGCTAATTATGTTTACATTTTGGAATACCATTGAGTGGCATTCAAAGTGGAACTCTGCTTGCATAGAATAAAACTGCCATTATGATCATTATGTCAATTGAGGATAATTAAGCCAATATTACAGCTAACTCCTTTGTTTTGCACTCATTGCCATCACCTATTTACCAGCTGAGAGGTAGTCCGGTATCTCTGTATTTGGAGTATGAACAGATATGTATGATTCTGATATACCTCTATGGGTGAGAATAACTACTAATATACATGTAACATTGCCTGCACAAAAGCTAGACTTAAGCTAGACATGCGAAAATGAGAAATTAAATGGACCCTGAGCAGTGACTTAAAAATGAAATTGGGACTTACTTGGGGCTTCCTCCAACCCACCCCACCCCCACCGTCACCCGGTAGGTCCCCCGGCATCCTCTTCCTCCCTTTCCTGGTCCCGCTGGTGGCTCTGGTAATCCGGCCACTTCAGCTGACGTCGCCCATGCGTGTACCCGCTGTGTCATTAAGCCGGTCCTGCGCATGCACTCTCTGAAGACTGAACTGTGCATGCACAGGACTCTTACGTCACCGGCTTGATAACATGCAGGGTGCGCACCAGCCGCAGTCGCCAGATTACTGGATCCACCAGCGGGACAAGGAAAGGGAAGAAGAGGATGCCGGGGACCTCACGGGCTACAGGGGGGCTGGAGGAAGCCCTAGGTAAGTCCAGATTTCATTTTTTTTAACCACTGCTCAGGGTCCCTTTAAAGTACACCTGAAGTGGGAGAGATATGGAGGTTGCCATATTTCATTTTAAACAATACCAGTTGCCTGGCATCCTGCTGATATCTTTGGTTGCACTATTGTCTGAATCACACACCTGAAACAAGTAGAATTTAGATCAAAACATCTGATCTGCATGGTTGTTCAGGGTCAATGGATAAAAGTATTAGAGACAAAGGATCAGCAGGACAGCCAGGTAATGTGTATCCATTAAAGGGAAATAAGTACGTCAGCCTCCATATTCATTTCACTTCAGGTGTGCTTTAAGGTTGTGTTTCCCCAAATGGTGGAATACACCAAGAGGTGTACAGTTGCTGCCATGTCTGCAAGAAAGCACAATTTGAGCTCACTAAAGTTAGCACATACTGATACAAAATTAAAAACCTTTTTTTAGGCCAACAGCAAGACATCTTAAAGAAGGTGCAGTGACTTGCGACATTAAAGTTGCAAAAACCTGAGGCGAGCCATAACGGTGGACCGGAGCATTGTTTTGTCCCAGAGCGGGCACAGGACTTCTGCGGGGGGCGGTAGAAGCCCCAGGTAAGTTAAACTCTCTTTTTTTTCATTACAGTACTCCTTTAATATGTCCAGTCCCCATTGCAGTTTACACTCATTATCTACTGTGAATCTGAAGTCAAATATCTGATCTGCATGCTTGTTTAGGGTGTAGGACTAAAAGTATTAGAGGCAAAGGATCAGCAAGGCAGCCAGGCCATTTGCATTGTTTGAAAGGAAATAAACATGGCAGCCTCCATATCGCTCCAGTTGAGTTATCCTTTAAAGGAGCAGGTCTACAGCCAGGCTCCATAGCACATAATCACGTTAATGTTACAGGCAGGGCCATTGATCGCGGAGGGCAACAAACACTAGAGTGAGAAGCCCGCCCCCCTCCTCATGCACTGGCATTAGTGGAAAATAAAATGAAAAACAGGGGAGAAAGCGTGTTTAGTGAGCTCGCCTCATGCCCACCACCCCCCCCCCCCGGTCCCCCTGTATTGGTAGCGACCCCCCGGACTACTTCCGGGTCCACTGGGTCAGGGTGGTCACAGTTTACTGTGCAGGTACTGCCTGGCAAAGTGTATCATTGTAGGCATTCATACAGCCAGGAGGGAGCATTCTGTGAAGGCAGTTGTGACGTCACAACTATGTAGTGCACCTGCACAGAGCACTCCCTCTCGGCTGCGTGAATGTATAAGCTGAGACCATCCTTACCTGGAAGTTCGGGGGGTCGTTACTGAGTGAAGGAGAACGGGTGGGGGGGGGGGGCGGTGGGCATGAGGAGAGCCTACTAAACATGCCTGCTTCCACCATTTTTAATTTTCCACTAAGGTATCCACTACGGGGGGCAAGAAGGGCAGGTCTGATTAGGCGAGGGGCCGCAAAAAATTTCTGTTGGCGGCCCTGGTTACAGGCTTCACCTTTAACCAGCTAAACATTCCGCTTTTGTTTTAGTTCAAGAGTAATAAAGGCTGTATACACATTTTTAAATGAAATAAACTAAACAAGCAATAAGAATCGAGCAAATACATCCTTAAACCAAATGACACCAAAAAGTGGCTTAATAATATGTGTTGTACTATACATATTTATGCATATATATATATGGATATATTTTTTCAATAACAGTAGTAATAAGCTGATTATCTCATACAGTACTCTCTCTATTTTTGATAGTATAAGCACACTAGCAAGACCACAAACATCTAACTAAACATTTGTCACAAAATAGTCATTGAAAATAGTGGGTAACACCATAACTGTACTCGCCTTACAACATGGGTTTTATGACCTTTCAGCAAACCATGTCTAGAACATAAAACTGAATAGGTACTTTTGTCTTCACTCTTATATGTCTCAAGAATGAATGGCTGTAGGCTTGTACTGCCTTGTGTCTATGTGTAGGCTTTCTATGTATTTCAAAAGCTTTGGAAATGTATGTCGTAAAACAGTTAGGAAGCATCAGGGAAACAGTCGAGAGCTGCACGGTATACAGGGAACAGTCCTGCCATGTTATTTTCTACTTCCCTTAGCCAGGAAGAGGCTGTACAATCAACAGTGCACCCTTATTCTACAATGACTCTTTAAAAACTAGGTGTCTAATAGCAGCTAGCAAGAGTTAGATGTCTTTCACCAGGCAACAAATCTTTGCTGATTCCAATGGCCAAGTCCCTCGCCTGTGACTGTGTTAGAATCCCCTGATAGGACTTCCTAATTCATGCATTAGACCATTTACCCTCACGTCAACATCTACCATCACAAGAACCTACTACAAATTCTGACAGCTTCCAAGTGGTTTCCAAGCAGCAAAAATTGCTGTGAGACTCCCCAATCAGCAGGAATTCACTTTGCAGACTCAACCCCAACTATGTATGTACAAGTCTCTGAGTAATAAATCAAGCTACAGTCACACGTAGGAGACGTGCTGTAAAATGAAATAATTATGCTATTTAAATGTCCCGTACAGACATGGGATGAATACATGTATTCATAAACACCTAATGGTGCCTACAGCAAGAAAAATAAAGACTATGTTGGAAAAAAATAGTCAGTGGTACAAAGTCTCATTATCTGTACAGGAAATATCATAAAATGGTTATCTGTCTATATTTATGTTAAAGATAACTAGACAGATACAATAGATACAAGAGATAATTTGCATATTCAGTAGCAGTGATTTATGGATACCACAGATGTTCACTTAAAGCTGAATTATCGAGGTCAGAGAAAAATGGCGCATAGTGCCGATGTTTAAAAATGGCGCCGCATTGAAAACATAGCCTTAACGTTACTTAGCAATATCAATGTTTAATTATGGGGCACAGCTGAAAACTAATTGAAAGGTTAAATAGTTAAGTGGCATATAGCTAATTATCATTGTACTGTCTTTAACATTAATTAACCCAACGTGACTGACACAATTTCCTCATATGTGGTGGCTTCTCAAGTTTCAAAATAAGCAGCAGGAGAGAAGAGAGGGGAGTGGACCGGTGGAGAGTGGACACGTTAGCCCTGTCACCTCCGCAGTCTAGGAAAAGCAGATCCTGGGATGATGATGGTTGGCACAGCGCGGGGATGATGCTGGCAGGAGGAGAGCGCAGCAGCAGGAGCCGGAATACCACACAGGCAGCAGTGAGCTGGGTCACCCACACGGGATCGGCTGCCTGACCACTTCCAGCACCACTAGACAGCGGGCACTGCCAGCCAGCCACCAACCTGGAGCATCATGCACAGGGTAAGAAAGTACTTTCAGTGGCAGAGCCCTGGCATTTATATTTGTAGCCTCTGTCATCTGTCTGATAACGTTTTATAGCTAAACATTAAATAATGTTTAATAAAGTTTATAGCTTATTGTTAAATAACGATAAGCGGCAAAAAAAACCAGCTGCATCACCGTGCGCCATTTTTCATATGCGCCATTTTTGACTGGACCCAAATTATCACAAATGCTTACTGTTTTAAGAAGGCAAACCACACTAAGCATTTCTTTTAGGTAGGAGGGCTTTTCGGTCTCTTTTAGTCCCCTATACTTTCCTTGTGGTTTTGGGTCACCACGAGCTGCTTGGTTACTCTGTTAGACAGATACAATCAAACCTGATAGCTATTTAGAAATACACTCCTGCAGTTCCCATTTACTGCAACTGTAGTGGAAAGCTTAGCATCCTTGCTTGGCCACAGCAGCTTGCTGGACCCAGTGAATGATCAATACTGCTTTACAACTCAAGCTACTGGGATTAATAATTCTCATGCAAGCATGTAATTAGCATCACATCGCTGAGGTAATGCTGACAAACACTGAATAGATGGTTTCTATTCACTGCTGCATTTCAGCACTTTGTCTTGTGATTTCATGAGGAAAAACTCAGCTAATTGTGTCAGAGTTACCAAGACCAGTGCAAGGAAAATTAGAGCAAAACTGATGCAAAAGGGGTGCAACTGCTTAGAGCAACCAATCCGAATCCTTTACTGGGGCATCTGCTAAACTTTTGCAACAGTTTTGTTTCAATTTACCTTGCCCTGGGTTTGATAAAAACCAGGGGCGTAGCAATAGGGGGTGCAGAGGTAGCGACCGCATCGGGGCCCTTGGGCCAGAGGGGCCCCAAAGGTCCCTCCCTCAACCACAGTATTAGCTCTTTATTGGTCCTGTGCTCATAATAATCACTTCTATAGATACTTTGGATAGTGGTAATCATTAACACACTGTTCTCCATCCCCTTCTTGCACCTCTGACACTGTAGTTGTCATTGGCAGGTTTTGGTGCACCGTATCAATTGTCATGTAAAGAGTGCTTGGGGGACCCCATGTAAAACTTGCATCGGGGCCCACAGCTCCTTAGCTACGCCACTGATAAAAACCCACTGCTGCTAGTCATTGCTTCGGCATAAATATAGTATCTACAAAGCAACCAAAGGAGCTTGTCAGCCTGCACTCTGTATATTTTATTATTATTATATATTAGATCAGAGGCTACTTTTAAAGTCAGACACATTTTATTTTATTCATTACATGGAACTATGCATTAGGAAATATGCTAGTGACCTTGTAGTTCTTACAGTGAGTCACACACATGAGACAGGCATAAACTAATCTAAGTATTTTAAGTACAATCAGGCATTTATCTAATGTCTACGTTACAGGATCACTCCAACGAAAAAAGTAAGCAGTTAAAATTTGAAAGAACATATTTTGGACTAGCCCATCTCCTCATGGGGGATTCTCTGGGTTTTCTTTGTTTTCAAAAGCATTTCCTGAACAACAGTTTAACTGCCAAAACAGTAAGATACCAGCCAGACTCCCTTCTCACCTGCACACTATTTTGGCAGTTAGACTTACAAACGGCCGTTCAGTAAATGCTTCTGAAATCAAAGAAAACCCTGAGCATCCCCCATGAGGAGATGGGCTACTCCAAAACCTGTCGGTTCTGTCAGATTCTAACTGCTTACTTTTTTCACTAGAGTGGTCCTTTCAATGCATACCTTCCAACTTTTTGAGATGAGAAAGAGGGACACTTAAGCCATGCCCCTGCCACACCCCTGATCACGCCCCCAGCACACCCCTAGTCATGCATACCATAAAGATTTCATAAGAAAAATATGTTGTTTTATAATTCAAACCACACTGGTCATTTATATCCTGGTTCACTTTCCTTCATATTAACATTTTAAAATTAGTAATATATCAATAAGGGATGGGAATAAAGTTTAGAGTCAATAAAACACATTTTTAGTAGAGCAATACATATATTTACATAGATCTGCACATCAGTCCTGAAAGAGGGACAAATGAGGAGGAAAGAGGGACAGGACTCCTAAAGAGGGACTGTCCCTCCAAATGAGGGACAGTTGGGAGCTATGTCAATGGTACACTTTTGCCTCCTTTAAACAGAAAACAATTTCCTATGACAGCTTCTCCATGTCCAAAAAACACATAATGCAAATTACGTTCTGCCTGTGTGAGATAGGAAATGCACTCTAAGCTGCTAGTTTATAGCACTGCTATGACTTCATTTTAGTAATGGATTGCCTTAATTTTGCAGGGGCATAATTAATCCTCCCTAGAAGTTTATGACATCCTCAATACGTATATACAGCTGCAATGTTTGCTTTACAATCGTCAGCTTTACTTGCTTTCAAAGGAAGCATGTATCTTTACAAGCATGATCTCATCTGTAAAGATCAGTTAAGTAGGTTCATACACACTGTGGGTATCTGTGATGAGCGGGTGACAGGGCATACCTGCAGACTGTCCTCCATAGGAAGCAGCACAGGAATTGATGCTTGTGTGTCAGTAAGCTGAGTGTGGGCTGGCACCAAGCAAGCCCTTGCTTCTACAGCCGGCTTTCCCATGGCACAGATTAGACAGATCTTGCCCTGGGCTTTGGCTAATCAAACCCTTACATTGTTACCGTGTCTTACATGACATTCTTCCTTGTAAATTCTAATATAAAACATTTTCAACTGCTGAGCTGGGCACGGTTTATGTTTGTGTTTGTAATCCAAGCATTTCAGATATCTGCAGTATCTGCACTATGACAAGCTTGCTTTAGGAGGGTTGAGAAATGCAGTGATCTGCTGTAACTCCACAGGCATTGGCATTAAGAATTCCACTCACTCTGACACACAATCCATTTCCACAACAGGTGCACTTTTATATGATTTTTCTCCCTATCTACAAATCATTTTCATCTAGATGTCGGGTGTGTGTGTGTGTATACTATATATATATATATATATATATATATACACACACACACACACACACACACACACACACACACACACACACACACACACACATATAATGAGCCGTAGTAGTTAGCATAACAATAGCATAACAAAGGAAACCCGACTAGTATGACAATGATTAGAGATGGCCCAAACTGTTCACCGGCGAACGGTTGCCGGCGATTTTCGGTGGTTCGCGTTCGCGGAGAACCGGGAACTTTTCCGGAAGTTCGATTCACCCCCATAGTGCATCATTAGGGTCAACTTTGACCCTCTACATCACAGTCAGCAGGTACATTGTAGCCAATCAGGCCACACTCCCTCTTGGAGCCACTCCCCCCCTTATAAAAGGCATTGGACTCACTCGTTTGCCAGCAGTAATTAGAGAAGGGAGAGCTGCTGTGCAGAGACCTATAGGGAAAGCTTAGTTAGGCTCTTGTAGGCTTCTTAGCTTGCTCCTTGCTGATTCTTATTGCTAAAAAAGCACCCCTCAACAGCTCTTTTGAGAGCTAATCTTGTTCTTGTGATCTTTGTGTGTGTGTGTGTGTGTGTGTGTGTCCCACAGACACTTGTGTTGCATAGACAGCCTTGGTAATTCCTACTGTGTGTGCTACTGCCAGGCCCAGCACATTCAGTGACTACCTGTGTGTGTGACAGGTGCACATTGTAATACCCATCACTGCATATACTTACCTGTTGTTCACAGTGCACCCACCTACCTACGTGAGCAAACAAAGTGTGATATTCAATACCACCAGTCACTGTACCTGTTCACGGTACGTGTGTGTGTGACAGGTGCACATTTGTAATACCCATCACTGCATATACCTCTCTGTTGTGTTCAGTGCACCCACCCACCTACGTGAGTGCACGCAGTGTGATATACCACTCCATGCATACCTGTTAACTGCACCTGTGTGACTGCACATTGTATTATTCAAGTCAGTGCATACCTTTCACTTCATCCCCCCCCAATATGGACAAAACAAAAGGCAGAGGCAGGCCACCTGGTAGGTCTGTTCGAGGTCGTGCTGTTGTGATTTTGTGCGGCCCTCGACCAAAGTACAGTGTTCAGAAGAAGGTACATCAACCCCCAATATTGTCAGGACGTAGTTGACTATTTAACATAGAACACCTCATCTTTCTCAGCTTCCACATGGAAGCGTGACATATCTTCCTCCTCCTGCTCTGATTCTGGCACCCCACTTAACACACAGTCGGCCGCCACCACCAAAGTGCCATCACCCCAGGGCTCAGCGGTGTGGAAATTTTTTGTGTGTCTGCCTCAGATGAGAGCAATGCCATCTGTACTCTCTGCCACCGAAAATTGAGCCGTGGAAAGACCAAGATCCATGTAGGAACAACTACCTTACGAAGGCACATGATTACAAAGCACAAACTGCAATGGGATGACCCCCTGAGGAAAAGCAGCACACAAAAGCAAAGCCAAACACCGCAGTGGAAGATACCAGGCTGCAATTTTTTCTCAAAAAAGGCGATACCTAAACTGTACCGTGATGTTGAAAGGCAAGTGGTGACATCTCTGGCACACAGCATTAAGTCAAGGGTCCATTTGACCATGGATGCATGGTCTGGAAAGCACGCTCAGGCCTGCCCGAAACTAAGTCAGTCCCCACACAGCATCTCTACCCGCAGGCCGGTTGACTACCTTCTCCGCCACCACCAACAGGGTCCAGGACTCCAGGTGGATTCCTGAATTTAAAATTTTTAAGGCCGCTGCTAGCAGCGGCCACTATAATGATTTTTCTGGTGCGTGTACATGCCTGCCTAATTGTTCTGGCTGCACTGCAGCTGCAACAACAAAACAAAAGGCATGTACATGTGCCAATTCCCCTTCATGATCATTACCTTGCCGCGGCGAAGGGGCTTGCGTATCACAATGAAGCAATGACCAACGGCTATATGAGTGTGTCGGGGGGGCACACCAACGATAATAAGGTCGTTGCTTCATTGTGGACAGACCAAATTTGATCAGCTGGACAGTCACTGTTCTGTCATTCATCTACCTCGGCCCGGCGACCATATGGGCTGGAAAGCCACCATCACCTGCAGAGTGCATGTCATCGGCTGGAAAGCCACCATCACCAGCCACCATCACCTGCAGAGTGCATGTCATGGTGCGCACCCGTCCAGCACAGCCGTAACTACACAAACAGCTGTTTGCGGTGCGTTACACAATGAGTTTGGTGTGTCAGTGTGAAGCAGTACTCTAATTACACTCCCTGATTGATGTATACACATGCAAGATGTTTCAAAGCACTTTAGGCATGCAATTTAGCATTCAATGTGATTTCTGCCCTTAAAACGCTGCTTTGTGTCACATCCAGACTTTTCCCCGGGACTTTTGGCGTCTATCCCACTCATCCATGCAAAAACTCAGATGTTAGATCCCTTGAAACATCTTTTCCATCACTCTTCTGGCCAGCATAAGTGTTTCTAGTTTTTAAAGTTCGCCTCCCCATTGAAGTCTATTGTGGTTCGCGGAAGTTCGCGCAAACCGAACTTTTGTGGAAGTTCACGAACCTAAAATCGGAGGTTCGGGCCGTCTCTAACAATGATATGGCAGTTGCTATACATAGGCTAATTAAAAGGAACCTTAACTGGGAGGAATGTGGATGATTCCTTTTAAACAATACCAGTTGCCTGGTAGTCCTGCTGATCTCTTTGGTTGCAGTAGTGGCTGAATCACACACCTGAAACAAGCATGCAGCTAATCCAGTCTGACTTCAGTCAGAGCACCTGATCTGCATGCTTGTTTAGGGGCTAAGACTAAAAGTATTAGAGACACAGGATCAGCAGGAATATCAGGAAACTGGTATTATTTTAAAAGGAAAAATCCACATCCTTCTCAGTTTAGGTTCCCTTTAAAGATTTGGTTGCTATTGATTGTTGAAACTCATCTGGATTTCCCAGACAATATTCTGCAATATTCTGACTTTTAAAAACCCAGGTAGTATATAAAGTATTATGTTTTTCATAAAGTAAAAGTACATCCCTCATAATAATAGCAAGGATGTGTAATTCGGGTTCAGTGAGGTTGGGCCAGTGAGGTTTATCTTTCCTGATAATATTCTATATATCCTTCAAGTCTTATTTTGAGTAACAATGCAATTTCTGCATATAACCTATCAATTTGTTGCCCAATCGGTGCCCAGAAAACTAAGATTGGGATGTAGAGTAACAAAAAGTTGCTAGACTGTGGCTCCACAATGACCAGAAACTGCCCTGTTAGAACCTGTCAGGTATTATTAGAGATGTCCTCTAATTTCCTGTGCTACATACAGCTTCACTAGGGTCAAGAATTCAAGTTAAAGTTCCATAATGAGAGCAAAAACCATAAGAAAAACTTCTACTGCCATGTGTGTTTTACTGCTGTCTGTTGTGTTAAAGCGGAACTGTAGATCTAAAATAAAAACATTGTTTCACTTACCTGGGGCTTCCCCAAGCCCCCAACAGCTGTCCTGTCCCGCGCCACTCCTCACTGAGTCTCCAGTCCGTTCCCCCTGCCGCACGGTCCCGTAGCTCGACTTGTAAGTCGATGCCAGCGCAGCTTTGGCCAAGTGTAACCTTTCTTCGTGTTCCCCTCTGCAATAGCGGGGAACGCGAAGAAAGGATACGCGTGGCCAGAGTGGTGCTATTTGATTGCTGCTGCGATTTTTACTTTTTATTATATTCATCAAAAAAGACATGAATTTTATCAAAAAAATTACTTTTTTAACTTTCTGTGCTGACATTTTTCAAATAAAGTAAAATTTCCTATACATTTGAGCGCGAAAGTTATTCTGCTACATGTCTTTGATTAAAAAAAACATTCAGTGTATATTTATTGGATTGGGTAAAAGTTATAGCGTTTACAAACTATGGTGCCAAAAGTGAATTTTCCCATTTTCAAGCATCTCTGACTTTTCTGCGCACCTGTCAGGTTTCATGAGGGGCTAAAATTCCAGGATAGTACAAATACCCCCCAAATGACCCCATTTTGGAAAGAAGACATCCCAAAGTATTCAGTGAGAGGCATGATGAGTTCATAGAAGATTTTATTTTTTGTCACAAGTTAGCGGAAAATGACACTTTGTGACAAAAAAAAAAAAAAAGTTTCCTTTTTTTTCTAACTTGCGACAAAAAAAAAATGAAATCTGCCACGGACTCACTATGCTCCTCTCTGAATACCTTGAAGTGTCTACTTTGAAAAATGGGGTCATTGGTGGGGTGTGTTCACTGTCCTGGCATTTTGGGGGGTGCCTAATTGTAAGCACCCCTGTAAAGCCTAAAGATGCTCATTGGACTTTGGGCCCCTTAGCGCAGTTAGGCTGCAAAAAAGTGCCACACATGTGGTATTGCCGTACTCAGGAGAAGTAGTATAATGTGTTTTGGGGTGTATTTTTACACATACCCATGCTGGGTGGGAGAAATATCTCCGTAAATGACAATTTTTTTATTTTTTTACACACAATTGTCTATTTATAGAGATATTTCTCCCACTCAGCATGGGTATGTGGAAAAATACACCCCAAAACACATTATACTACTTCTCTTGAGTACGGCGATACCACATGTGTGGCACTTTTTTGCACCCTAACTGCGCTAAGGGGCCCAAAGTCCAATGAGCATCTTTAGGCTTTACAGGGGTGCTTACAATTAGGCACCCCCCAAAATGCCAGGACAGTGAACACACCCCATTTTTTTTGGTATTCTGTTAGGAGTATGGTGAGTTCATAGAAGATTTTTTTTTGTCACAATTTAGCGGAAAATGACACTTTGTGAAAAAAAAAACAATCCATATCAATTTCCGCTAACTTGTGACAAAAAATAAAATCTTCTATGAACTCACCATACTCCTAACAGAATACCAAAAAAAAAAATACCTTGGGGTGTCTTCTTTCTAAAATGGGGTCACTTGTGGGGTTCCTATACTGCCCTGGCATTTTAGGGGCCCTAAACCGTGAGGAGTAGTCTTGAACCCAAATGTCTCAAAATGACCTGTGAAATCCTAAAGGTACTCATTGGACTTTGGGCCCCTTAGCACAGTTAGGCTGCAAAAAAGTGTCACACATGTGGTATCACCGTACTCAGAAGAAGTAGTATAATGTGTTTTGTGGTGTATTTTTACATATAACCATGCTAGGTGGGAGAAATATCTCTGTAAATGACACATTTTTGATTTTTTTTACACACAATTGTCCATTTACAGAGAGATTTCTCCCACCCAGCATGGGTATGTGTAAAAATACACCACAAAACACATTATACTACTTCTCCTGAGTATGGCGATACCACATGTGTGACACTTTTTTGCAGCCTAGGTGCGCTAAGGGGCCCAACGTCCTATTCACAGGTCATTTTGAGGCATTTGTTTTCTAGACTACTCCTCACGGTTTAGGGCCTCTAAAATGCCAGGGCAGTATAGGAACCCCACAAGTGACCCCATTTTAGAAAGAAGACACCCCAAGGTATTCCGTTAGGGGTATGGTGAGTTCATAGAAGATTTTATTTTTTGTCACACGTTAGTGAAAAATGACACTTTGTGAAAAAAACAATAAAAATCCAATTTCCGCTAACTTTTGACAAAAAATAAAATCTTTTATGAACTCATCATACACCTAACAGAATACCTTGGGGTGTCTTCTTTCTAAAATGGGGTCACTTGTGGGGTTCCTATACTGCCCTGGCATTTTACGGGCCCAAAACTGTGAGTAGTCTGGAAACCAAATTTCTCAAAATGACTGTTCAGGGGTATAAGCATCTGCAAATTTTGATGACAGGTGGTCTATGAGGGGGCAAATTTTGTGGAACCGGTCATAAGCAGGGTGGCCTCTTAGATGACAGGATGTATTGGGCCTGATCTGATGGATAGGCGTGCTAGGGGGGTGACAGGAGGTGATTGATGGGTGTCTCAGGGGGCGGTTAGAGGGGAAAATAGATGCAATTAATGCACTGAGGAGGTGGTTGGAAGGGGGTCTGAGGGGGATCTGAGGGTTTGGCCGAGTGATCAGGAGCCCACACGGGGCAAATTAGGGCCTGATCTGATGGGTAGGTGTGCTAGGGGGTGACAGGAGGTGATTGATGGGTGTCTCAAGGTGTGATTAGAGGGGGGAAATAGATGCAAGCAATGCACTAGCGAGGTGATCAGGACTGGGGTCTGAGGGCGTTCTGAGGTGTGGGCGGGTGATTGGGTGCCCGCAAGGGGCAGATTAGGGTCTAATCTGATGGGTAACAGTGACAGGTGGTGATAGGGGGTGACTGATGGGTGATTGATGGGTAATTAGTGGGTGTTTAGAGGAGAGAAGAGATGTAAACACTGCACTTGGGAGGTGATCTGATGTCGGATCTGCGGGCGATCTATTGGTGTGGGTGGGTGATCAGATTGCCCGCAAGGGGCAGGTTAGGGGCTGATTGATGGGTGGCAGTGACAGGGGGTGATTGATGGGTGGCAGTGACAGGGGGTGATTGATGGGTGATTGATAGGTGATTGACAGGTGATCAGTGGGTTATTACAGGGAATAACAGATGTAAATATTGCACTGGCGAATTGATAAGGGGGGGTCTGAGGGCAATCTGAGCGTGTGGGCGGGTGATTGGGTGCCCGCAAGGGGCAGATTAGGGTCTAATCTGATGGGTAACAGTGACAGGTGGTGATAGGGGGTGATTGATGGGTAATTAGTGGGTGTTTAGAGGAGAGAAGAGATGTAAACACTGCACTTGGGAGGTGATCTGATGTCGGATCTGCGGGCTATCTATTGGTGTGGGTGGGTGATCAGATTGCCCGCAAGGGGCAGGTTAGGGGCTGATTGATGGGTGGCAGTGACAGGGGGTGATTGACGGGTGATTGACAGGTGATTGACAGGTGATTGACAGGTGATCAGGGGGGATAGATGCATACAGTACACGGGGGGGGGGGGTTTCTGGGGAGAATCTGAGGGGTGGGGGGGTGATCAGGAGGGAGTAGGGGGCAGATTAGGGACTAAAAAAAAATAGCGTTGACAGATAGTGACAGGGAGTGATTGATGGGTGATTAGGGGGGTGACTGGGTGCAAACAGTGGTCTGGGGGGTGGGCAGGGGGGGTCTGAGGGGTGCTGTGGGCGATCAGGGGGCAGGGGGGGGGAAATCAGTGTGCTTGGGTGCAGACTAGAGTGGCTGCAGCCTGCCCTGGTGGTCCCTCGGACACTGGGACCACCAGGGCAGGAGGCAGCCAGTATAATAGGCTTTGTATACATTACAAAGCCTATTATACAAAGTACATGCGGCGATCCGGGTGCTAGTAACCCGCCGGCGCTTCCGAACGGCCGGCGGGTTACAGCGAACGGGGGGCGGAGCCAGTCCCCGGCGGCTGATCGCGTCACGAATGACGCGATCGCCGCATAGCAACACCCGCAGCCGCCCCCGCCGATGGGCGTATTGCGGTCGTTTGGGCCCGGACTTTGCCGCCGCCCATCGGCTGGGGGCAGTCCTTAACTGGTTAATGAGCCTTTTTGTGCTGTTGGAACTTTCTTCACTACAGAATTGACTACACCTTCATTGCCATAAGTACTCATTTAACTCCTGGTATTTTAATTGTACATTGTTTGAATTGAAATGAATTCAAACTTAAATGGATTTGTATATGCCTAGCTTAATGTTCTACATTAATAATCTTTGACGGCATACGGTAGTCTTCAAAGGCTTATGCAGTTTTCCGACAGCAATGAGTTTGAGCTAAGGAAGACCCCTCCATATAAAGCTACAGTAAAAGTATATTGGTAAAGGTAAAATGTTTCCATCTGATACAAGCACAAGATAGGGCTTTACAAAATAATTCCTGTGATCCAAGTACTGTATAACCTCCTGTTGTGTATTAGCGGAATCATGTCTGCAATTCTATAAATGAAAGACCTTACAACTAAGTTATTTATTTTTAAAATACAGTTGTTATGTTGCTGTCATAACTGTCCATTACAGAGGCATTCCTTTTCCTCTTTAAATAGAATCTGCCAAGGACCATGACTGTACTAGAGTACCTAGAAAGGAATTCCTAGTCAAATATATGCTTTCCATTACCCAGAGTAAATATTAATAATGGCAAGCACCAGAGAAGACTGTACTATGCATTAATGTGACCATAAAGAATATAGTCCAATTGTTCAGTAGAACTGTAAATTCGATAACATGGTCATAAAACTAAATGTGGCTGGATAGCTGGATAGTGTACTGGTTAAGGCATCTGATACAGAAGATCTGGGTTCATATTCTGGCTCTTCCTGATCAGTAAGCCAGCACCTATTCAGTAAGGAGTCTTAGGGCAAGACTTCCTAAAACTGTCACTGCCTACTGAGCTCACCCTATTAGCTGCAGCTTAAAGGAAAACTTAAGTCAACTATAAAAAATGAGATTTACTCACCTGGGGCTCCCCTCAGCCCCCAGCAGCTGATTGGTGCCCTCGCAGCCCCGCTCAGATGCTCCTGCACCCGCCGGCGAACACTTCCGGTTTGGCCGTCACCGGCCGACAGGCATGGGAACGCGAGTGATTCTTCGCGTTCCCAGCCTGTATATCGCCCCCTATGCTAGCTAGCAGCATAGGGGGCGATATACAGGCTGGGAACGCGAAGAATCACTCGCGTTCCCATGCCTGTCGGCCGGTGACGGCCAAACCGGAAGTGTTCGCCGGCGGGTGCAGGAGCATCTGAGCGGGGCTGCGAGGGCACTGATCGGCTGCTGGGGGCTGAGGGGAGCCCCAGGTGAGTAAATCTCACTTTTTATAGTTGACTTAAGTTGTCCTTTAAGCGCACCGAGTCTGCCAGGAGAAAAGTGCATTATAAATATTATCTGTCTTGTCTAAATGTAGGTTGTTTATTTGTTGACAAGGTACCATAATTGAATTGATCATGTTTTACTTTCAATCCTTTTGATCAAATTTCTAAAGCTACATTACACTTTCAAGGGAGCAGCATTTACCTCTCTATGGTGAGGGGAGGAAGAAGAATAGCTTCTTAATGTCCATATATAGCTTAAATTATTGTTTGAAAAATCCTATCATGAAGGACAACCTCCAATGCCTATCTATACTGCATAGGGGACAAGATGTTAAAGAGGCTTGGGAGGTGGCGGCAGGGGCTATGTCAATTTTCTCTTCAACAAACTTTACCCTAGTAGAAAGGGAATCCTGGCAATTTAAACAGGGAATTTAAACATGCTTTTGCTGGAGTTTGCTATAGCCTATTTATACTATTGTTACAAAGGTTATAGCTCACCTCTTCCCAAGCCTTGATCTACGTGCAGGCTGGAATAGCAAGACTGAGTAAGACTGTGTGGGCCTCCACTTGCTGAACTATACTAGCCCACATGGTTCAGACCATGACACGAGGGTGCTCGGTAATAGAGGAGCAGCAAAGCCTTACCCTCTCCTGCAAAGCCTCATGCAACTCCAGAACACGTGGCTAATCTTCACTTCATACTCTGCAGGGGTAACAACCCCCACCCATATGGAGGTAGGTCCTTGGGGGAGGGGGGGCTTGTGATAATAAGGTTACCGCCAGAAGTCAGTCCCCAATTCACAGGTAAATAGGGAAAGCATGTCATTTTTTAATCTTTACCTATTTAGTAAAAAGCGTTAAAATTATACATTTTATCAATTTTCTTGTGACATTATCTTCTTTTGTCTACTTTTTCTTCTTTTTTAACCATGCTTTTATTTTGTCTGCTTCCAACTTGATTGATTGAAGAGTTCCCACAACACCTCCACAGAACCCACCAACACCGCCACTATCCACTGCACCGCCGACGCTACTGCACCGCCAGCACCCATCACAGCACCACTGAGACTGCCGCAAACCCACTGCCACACAATGGAGGATTTCCATTGGTCAATTTAAAGAACCAAGCAGCAGCCAGACAAAAGAATAACAAAATACTTATGCAAGGCCTTCCTATACTGTTGTATTATGACAGCTAAAGCATTTTTTAATTTGCTGCCAGAGCTCTCTATTGG
Organism: Hyperolius riggenbachi; assembly: GCF_040937935.1. Classification (NCBI taxonomy): domain Eukaryota; kingdom Metazoa; phylum Chordata; class Amphibia; order Anura; family Hyperoliidae; genus Hyperolius; species Hyperolius riggenbachi. The sequence continues at coordinate 305,203,095 of NC_090648.1, forward strand.
TCCATTTATTTGACTAATGAGAATCCTCCATGAGGAGAATTCCCACTGGTCAATTTACAGAGCCAATGTGGAGCTCCAGCGATAGGTTCAAAAATGCTTTTCTTAGGGGCAGTACTGTAGTACTGTGGCAGTACAGGGAACACCAGCAAAAGCATCTTTGATCCATTCCTGATCCTATATTTTAAGCAACCCCATTGATCAGTCTAGGAAACCCTGACTTCAAATTCAAAGATACTTTTGCCAGGGCTCCCAATACTGGCACAATACTATAGGATAGGGAGCCCCTGCATAAAGCATTTTTGAATCTAACACCAGGGCTACCCCCATTGGTCCTTTAACCTGACCAATGGAAATCCTCCTCAAAGAGCAGTATGGAGCTTTGGCGGTAAATTCAAAAGTGCTTTTGCCAGGGTTCCTTATGCAAGTATAGCAGCGTGGACTCATGGAGGTTAAGCAGACTATTCAATCAAGTAATGAAGGAAGAAGACAAAAAGATAGAACACAAGAAGAGAAAACTAGAAGAAGAAAAATAAAATGGAGAAGAAAGATGTATATAAATGGAAATGACAGAGAAGAAAGAAGTATACCTCAGAAGATAATTATTTTTGACCTCATTTATCTACCTTGGAATGGTCATCTGAGACATTCCACAATAAGCCCCTCCCCTCAGAACTACCTCCACATGGTTAGGTACAATTACGCACAACTCCCCAAGAATAAGGTGGGAGTGAGCCCTGACATAGCCTGAACTTTGTAGGAGAGGGGCGGCATTGTTGTCCATCTTTTACAGAGCACCTCCATGTCATAGACCTTGCAAGCTGGTATAGTTCAGGGTGTGGAACCCCAAAAAGCCTGGTTCAGCCATTCTGACTATACCAACCTTAATATAGGACAAGGGGCTAATAGTGCCTAGGAGAGGGGAGTCCACACTATCTATTTTTTTAATCATTATTTTGTTTTTAATCATTAAATTAATGAGCACTAAGGAGACCAAATCTGCCAGAATCCAGCATTTCACATGTTTTAAAAGCACTTTTTTTCCTGTCAAAACTTTACAGTTGCTTTCCTCAAAAACGACAATATCTATTAATATTTTTTAAAATATTCCCATTAGTGACATACATAGCAAATTTACTGTTTATAGCATATAAATGGACTCCATAACAGTGGGGCGTTGTTTTGCATCCCCAGTAAAAACAGAATCACAATGCAATGGGGAAGAACAGTCGAATTGCACAGTACGTGGACAACGCACATAGTACATACAAAGTATGCTTCACCACAACTGTTATCGTGCACGTTATACAGTACTACACTGCACGCATTACACTATGCCACAAATCTGTTGCATTGCACGGCTAATGCGCTGATGTGAACATACCATTAAAATATAATTGCATTGCATTATCAATTTGTTTATATTGTCTGTGGCAATATATTTAAAAGCACCAGTGTGAAAGTAGCCTAACTTAGTCCAAATCAAAGTTCAATACAACACTCTTGCCAAAACTCAGTAATAAGTCAGAATTTGGCAATTCGTATCATCCTCAATCCTGACAATGGCTATCATTCATAAAGCATTTCCGCATGCGGAAATGCTTAAAACAGCTGACTTTACCGACCACTCGGCAAGTTCGGCATTTATAAAGCCTCTTTCCGCATGAAAAGCTGACACTACCGAGCAGAGCTATAAATCACCGCCTTGTGCGGTGATTTTCGTAACAAATGTAACAAAATATTAATTCATAAAGATCACCGCAAGCGGTATGAGGTCGGGAAATACCGCTCCCTCTGATGTGGCGATAACAATGTAAGTGAATGGAGACACAGACCTCCCAGGCAGCTGCAGTAGAGCGGAACACGGAGAAATGTATCAACCTCGCAGCTTCCTGTGCTTCCGCAAGCCTACCGCCTGCCTACCGACAGCCTAGTTCGGGGAATCTCTGCACTGCTATCGCAACTGGATACATTTTTATAAATGAGCAGCCAGAAGTCTAAAATTCCGCCAGTGGTGTTTTACCGCATAGATTTACTTTACCGACAACAGTTTTATGAATGATAGCCAATGGCCTCAAATCACTAAGCTTCTCTCCTGTCTTTAATAACGTTTCTATAGTTATCACCATGGTGACGAGGCATGTAGTATTCAGGAAACATTTTACCTCAGGCAAACCTAAAGTTAACTCTTCTGTCTTTAAAGGGGAACTAAAGAGAGAGGTATATGGAGGCTGTCATGTTTATTTCCTTTTAGACAATACCAGTTACCTGGCAGCCCTGCTGATCCTCTGCCTCTAATACTATTAGCCATAGCCCCTGAACAAGCATGCAGCAGATGAGGTGTTTCAGTGGTTCAGACTTATAAGTCTGATCTGACAAGACTAGCTGCATGCTTGTTTCTGGTTTTAATCAGATACTACTGCAGAGAAATAGACCAGCAGGGCTGCCAGGCAACTGGTATTGATTAAAAGGAAATAAACATGACAGCCTCCATGTAGCTCTCTCTTCAGTTCCCCTTTAAGTTAACTCTTCAATCCTTAAAATAACTCCAGAATTCTAAAGTTAAAGACAGGCTGTTAATTAACTGCGTGTGAAAATAACTACAGAGGAGGTAACTTAAGGAACGAAGAGATAAGACAACTATCTCACTGTGTGGAGGTAAGTTTTCTCTTACCTTATTATCTCCAGCATGATCTTAGTGAATTGAGGCCAATGTCAAATGTCAACCAGACAAGGCACATACACTTACTTTATTATACTTCCTTATCCCTGTCCAACATACATAAACTCCTAGAATTCTTCTTTAAAGAGAAACTTAAGTGAAAATAAACTGATGAGATAGACAGTTGTATATGCCCCCCCCCTAAAAAATGACTTAAGTATCCCATAGTTTTAGGTTATGTTAAACTTAAAAAAGTAGACTTATTATATTGTCTCAGCTCAATGAAACAATCTGCCGCATGTCTCAGAGTGCTGAAACATATAATTATTGAACTCTTTTTTTATGTATCCCCTGCTCTCAAAAGCCAAGTTCTCTGTCAGGAAAGTAGTTTATGACTGTAATTCTTTATCAGTGAATGACACTATAGTCTGACTGGGTCCTGACTAGACTAGAGAAAAATTGTCATTTGCATAGCTGAATATTAACTCTTTCAGGCAGAGAAAGAAGAAAAGCAACACAGCATATCAGCATATGTATTTGTGTGCTAGGCACTGTACATACACATATCTATCACAGTATGTCACCTAAAGTTCCTTTTATATACAACTATAATTCTGCTTTAACAGTGTGTATATTCTGTTGAAAAGTACTGCAAAGGGGGTGACACCATCTTAGTAATAGATGGTGACAGTAATGATAATATTTAAAAATAAAGGAAACAATCATACATAGGTCAGTTTTAAAAATTTCCTTTAACTGTACTGAGAATTATTGTGTACCAATTTAGATTCTAAATTCACAGGCATAGAGCTTATCTTGTCTAAACATAAGGAAATATATATATATATATATATATATATATATATATATATATATATATATATATATATATATATATTCAGACAACTACACTGATAACAAGCAGCAGTCAGAAATGTTTGGACTTACCATCTGGGACTGACTCTTCGGACAGCCATTAATATCTTCAATTTTCTCATTTGCTGGGGAGAGAAGGTGAGGTGCGTTAGTGAAAGGAGTAATGACTACAGTGAGTTGTTAAGTCAAAGAATAGGCTGTTACCTACAGCACTCCAATCCCCATTCACTAGTCTCTGCTATCAGACATGCAGTAAACATAGGCAATCCTACAAGAGTAGAAGTGTGAATGTGATCTACTGCTAATTCTCCCAGCCCTGCCAAGTAACTGCTGACATGAAATCCTCCCCAATTGTCTGAGCATAGCCAGGGATAGTGTTTCAAGGCATCCCAGAAAAAGACTCATTCCCTGCAGCCAACGAAATGCCCACATGGGAGACATATGGCTTGATCAAGTCTTCATCCCTGACATTTCAGCATGTGGAGGATACACTGTAAGCGGCTGTAAAATAACCGTTGGGCAGTTACTTCCCATGCATTCTTTATACTAACAAATATCCAGCAAACTCACGGCACCGGTTCAGCCAGGGAAGACATCTGGACTTAGTAACTGAAGCGCAGACATATTGAAAGACATGATTAACCTTTTCAAGTCCAAAGTCACGCTGTCACCAATTCATTTTGCGGAGTCCTCCCCTCCCTTGCCGTTTGCTGAATGCTCACTAGCAGAGGGAAAGGCAACACTTACCAATGATCTGAATGATCTCTGCCAGCAGGACACCATCAGCAATGTCTTGTTGTAAATCCTTAATCAGCCTCTTGTGACCAGACTTTGCTAGGTAGTGATTTGCCCAGTCTGTGTAAATCTGTAAGACAGGGGGAAGAGGGTGGGATAAGGGAAACAGAAAAAGAGAAGATAATAAAAATTATTCAGAATAGAAGAACTATTCAGGATCACATTCCAAGTGAGAAAGTCACAGCTCAGAAGGAAGCTGTTATGCTGCTATTATTTAAACAATTTCTTTCCTATTCCCAGCTCTAATGACTCACTTTATTTTCAAATCGGGGTCGCTGGAGTTCTCTGACCACACAAGAAACACACTCTCGCTTCATATCTATCAAGGAAACTGCTGTCACAGTCACAAATCAATCACTTCCATTCCTCCCTCACCAGTCACACCAATTGATTTATCAGTGTGAAAAAGTGAGGGACTAAAATGGCTCTGTAGAAAGGAAATGTACATTTAGGCTGCTTTTGCTTTCCAAACTTTTTTTTGTATCATCTCATGTACTATATTTTAATACTTCCACTAAGCTCACACTTCCACAAAGCTCTGTAGGAAGACAACATAAAATAAGCAGCATGAAAATGATATAAACATCAAACAACAACATTACAATTTAGTTTATTACGATATACATCACGTTTTACAATACTGTACAAAGATTTTTTTGCCTAACGCAAATTGCATGGAAATTTGAGTTCAGTGACATGAATGACCAAACTACTTAAAGTGAACCTGAGGTGAAAAAAACTGATGCGATAAACAATTGTATTTATTCTTCTACCACTAAAACCGACCATTTTTTAGATATCCCATGGTTTTATTTTATATTTAAACATTAACAAACTAGATTGAATGTTGTGTTGTCTCTGCTCAGGGGCAGCCTATTTAGTGTCCCAGAGTTCAAATACTTGAACTCTTGACCTTTTTTTAATCTCCCCCTGCACTGAGAAGTTGTATTCTGCCAGGAAAACTTTTATGGCTGTGATTTGCTTATCAGTGATGTTTACTATATTCCTGACAAGGTACCGACAAGACAGAAGTGGTCACTTCTATGCCTAAAAATTAAAGGACAATGGAAGTGAGAAGATTATGAAGGCTGCCATATTTATTTCCTTTTAAGCAATACCAGTTGCCTGGCAGCTCTGCTGATCTATTTGGCTGCAGTCTGAATCACAACAGAAACAAGCATGCAGCTAAACTTGTCAGATCTGACAATGAGGGCAGAAACGTCTGATCTGCTGCATGCTTGTTCAGGGTCTATGGCATTAGAGGTATTAGAGACAGATGATCAGCAGGTAACTGGCATTGCTTAAAAGGAAATAAATATGGCAGTCTCCATAGCGCTCTTGCTACAGTTGTCCTTTAGCTCTTTCAGGCAGAGCCGGGACAAGGTCCTCCAGCACCCAAGGCTGAGACACCAAAGTGCGCCCCTCCATCCCCCTACCCCAGCCGTTACACACTGATTGCTATTAGACTAAGAGGCGCCACAGGGCCCCCAACACCTTAATCTCTAGTTATCTGGCTTGTAGTCACTTCCATGTATCTCCTTTTCTTATTTATTTCTGCTTCAAACACAATTAGGAATGACAGCTGAATGAATTGTGCGCCCACTCCTACACTGCGCCCTGAGGCTGGAGCCCCTCCAGCCTATGCCTCGGCCCGGCCCTGCTTTCAGGCAGCAAAATAAGATAAGTAAAACAGCCTGCTTATTAGTATGTTTCAAACTGTACATTTACGTGTTTATCTAATGCCACATTTCACCTTGGGTACACATTAAAGGACACCTGAGGGGGATATGGATGCTGCCATAGTTATTTCCCATTTATTTGCCCTGCTGATTTCTCTGGCTGCAGTAGTGTCTGAATCACACATCTGAAACAAGCATGCAGCTTCAGGGTCTATAGCTAAAAGTATTACAGGCGGGGAATCATCAGCCAGTCAATCTGCATTGTTTTAGGCTTCTTGCACACAGGGACGTTACAGGTGCACGTTAGTGCAGCCTGTAACGCTCCCCCAACGCACAGCAATGTAACACAAGTGGGCTGTTTACACTGCCCATGTTGCGTTACATTGTAACGCAGCAAAGTGCTGCATGCCGTGCGTTCTACTCGGCTAAGCCGCGTTAGACTGTTTGCACATGCTCAGTCATGTTGGGGAGGTGGGGAGAGCGGCCGGGCACATGGCTAATTAATATTCACTACACTCAGTGACGTGCAGTGTTTACTTCCTGGAGCGGCCTGCTCTGTGCGGCGATTGGCCGAGCGGGACCACGTGATGCCGCATGCGTCCAAGAGTACGCATCACGGCATCACGGACGCCAGAGTGAGCTGCACAACGCAGCTCACTCTGACGTCCACACCAGAGAGCACCAGGCGTTGCGTAAGGGGCACGTTCTATGCCCTATAACGTCCCCTAAACGCAACGCCCTGGTGTGTAACTAGCCTAAAAGGAAATAAATATGTCAACCTCCCTATCCTTCTCATTTCAGATTTTTTTAATATCAGACATTTAACTTCTCATTTACTAGCAGTTTCCTCCCTTTAGCCCATGTAATAGTAAAGGCAAGTACAAATACAATCCAGTTATTCATGAGTACCTGAAATTCTTAAGCAAGTCCATATACCGGAATACTATACATGGATAACAAGAGCACCGCTTGCATGAAGTTTGTTCTCCTTAGGTTAGTGTATGTGGCTCTAAATATACTCACAGGCAGGAAAGAACTGTCAGAGGCTCCAGCTGCCATGGGTCTCATGTAGATCACATGTCATACATGTAAATTCAGCACTGACAATTTTGCTGTGAACTATCACTGTTAAATGAGGAGTACTGAATGTTAACTCCAGGCAAAAGTCATCAATATAGCACATCACTCACCATACCCTGACCCTCACATTAAGCCTAAAAATCTGCTTTACTATCCCCAAACAAAAGCCTAACGCCAACGCCAACTCTTTCCCTATAAACCTTACTCAACATGAACATTTACTGTTCCTAAATTTTACTCTGTCCACCATGACCATCATGTCATTAAAACCGATCCCTAAGCTTATGTCAAGCCTAATACTAACCTTTCCCCTTTCCCCAACACTAGTCATAGTAATATACACACCAACCTAACCCTGCATCCATGCTCAAAACTACTCTTAACATGAATACTAACTCCTGGACTGATTTAACCTAATTCTAGCACGCACTAACCAACAGCATAAAAAGAAAAGGTATTGTAAATAATATTTTTTGCACTACAAGTCTAGAGCTGAGATGAGCCTTTGCAGAGAAGGACCACATGATAAATGGGCACGATATCTACCAGATACTATCGTCTGTTACCATTAGTATAATATTGGTAATGTCATATTCTACTATTGTATATCATAAATTAACTCTTACATTACCCCTCCCCTAACTACGCCTAACACTACAACCCTCTACCAATGTCTAAAACAACCCCGTTCCCCAACCACCTATGCCTAGCACTAACCTTCCCCAGAAGCTACCACCACTATCAATTGTTACTTTGCTCTCTCCCCACCGTTATCTTTAACTACAGCACCAGCTTCCACCGCTAACCATAGTTCCGCTACATAATAGCCATAAACCATAGAATTTCACCACCACTACTGGCTTTACTGTAGTAGGCATAGTTCTGCTATAATATAGTGGAACTATGACACCCAAATTACCTAGTTGCTGCCACCCTAGCCACAATTTCCCCAGTGGCCTATGGCGGCGGCGGCACCCAAATCACCAGGCACGCCCTGCTCCCAAATTATGTGATTCACCAGATCTTGGTGTTGGTTAAACACTGAATTTGTACTATCTTAGTTTTTAGTGCAGAGACTCAGGTACCTTGTTCACTGCTGGAAGCTTTGCCTCAACTAGAAGCAATGGTCTGTGCAGTTATTCTATGGTACACTAGTATTTCACAATTAGCTTGCATAAGCAGCTCCAGGGTCAGTTTTGACTTGGCCAAATCTTAGGTTTTGGGCATCTCATATGTCTGTGGAGATATAGATGTATACTTTCATGATTGCTTTAGGTGAAAATTTACCCATGCTGCTGAGTTTTCCTCTAAACAGCAGATTCTGTCCTATAGATATAGGAGGGACTGGAGAGAGAAGCAGAAGATGTTCCGCTGAAGCTCGCAGGAACCACAACAGTGTTTAGCCAAAGATCCAACTTTTCCAGTTACACCCACCCAAAACAATCAATAATAGTTTTAGGCAACACAAATCTAGAATGTATGATAGCTTTAGAGCACTTTTGCACTGGCCAGGTTATGTTTCTGAAATCGGATAGGAAACGATTTAAGCGCACTTCAGTAATCGCAAGAGCACCGTGATTATCAACGTAATCACAGTGCTCCACTCCCAAAGAGTCAATTTGATGTGATGCACATTTAACCTGAATGCAAAAGCAGAACATGCTGCAGCTTTCCTGCATTTAGATTTAAGTCTATGTGAGCTCATGATAATCACATAGCAATCGCTGTACTATGCAATTTTCTTACGATTTCCCCATGTTCCATGAAACTCCTCCCCTTATATTTTGGAAATCGCAAAAGTATCGTGTATAATGACAATTGCACAGAAAATCCCACCACAACGCATGGAAAATTGTGTTTGTAAATAGTTGCAAATCGCAATCAGACTACAGCGCATTCAGGATCGTGATCACAATTTACAGTGGAACATGGCTCTTTGTGTCTATTTTGTATACTCTTGCATTTTTCATTGTCCACCTACAGCTGCAAATTGTTTTCTAAAGCCGAGTGGTTTTCTAAAGCCGATATGCCATCAAGACAAATTCTTACAGTAAATATACAACATTTTCCATACATGTATACACTCAAATGCAAACATTACTATCTCCTCTGCTTTTCAAATAATATGACTATGCAGCAGAAAATACTCTGATGTGAAGTTTTACATTTCCTTTCTAATGGCTACATACTGCATTTTATCTAGAAGATAATACGTTTCCAGGAAATCCCAAATATAGCTGTTAAACACAAAATTAAAACACACACACACACACACACACACACACACTTACACACACTTACACACACACACACACACACACACACACACACACACACACACACACACACACACACACACACACACTCACACACACACACACACTCACACACAGTATAATAAGATGCTGTGCTCCAGTTTCCGACTTCTCACGGAGGTCACTTAGTCTGGATCACAGCAATAAAGAAGCATTCTGAAAGGCAGGAGCAACTCAAATGAAGAAAAAAAAAAAGGATCTCAGTCCAAACATGCACACTGGTCCTTGCTTTCATGTAAATAGTTTACTGTAGGTTGTGCATGGCTTGTTTCAGTAGGTCTGGCTCTCTCACACTGGATGATGCAGGTGATACAGAAAACCTGGCCTCTGCAGGTGTGAGGATTTGTTCTTGTGTCCATGCAATAGCGTTACTGAGAACAGGGAATGAGGTGAAATCTCTTCAATACATCAGATATTTTTTTCAAGCATTTTTTCAAGATAAATGGGGCCTTTCTCCCTGGCCTACTTCAATGACTTCCATACTGGCATGTGATTAAACAGCTATGAAGGATTCTCCCTCTTCTATAAGAACTCCTCATCTTCTATAAGAAGACACTGGGTTCCGCTTGCAGCCTATAAAGCTGCATTAGAATTTCTGAGTATGGACCCATGGAGTTATTACCAAATCAGACATTTTGTTGCATCCCTAGATACTAAGCAATATCTGCATTGCTAAAGGGTGGCCCTATAAGAAGAATGATTTGATTTTGTTAATAAACTCTTATGGTGGCCACTAACGATCCAATCTTTTTCATCCAATCTTACCATTTCTATGTAATATAAGGGTACTGCCTACATAATGCATTCAATATATTCACTCAGTTTACCCTTCTACTACATAGATTTGGTAACATTGGATGAAAAAGATTGGAGCATTAGTGGCCACCATTAAAGGACAACTGTAGTGAGAAGAATATGGAAGCTGCCATATTTTTTTCTTTTTAAGCAATACCAGTTGCCTGGCAGCCCTGCTGGTCTGTTTGGCTATAGTAATGACTGAATCACACTAGAAACTAGCATGCAGATAATCTTGTCGGATCTAACAATAATGTCAGAAACACCTGATCTGCTGCATGCTTTTTCAGGGTCTGTGGCTAAAAGTATTAGAGGCAGAGGATCAGCAGAGCTGCCAGGCAATTGGTATTGCTTAAGAGGGAACAAATATGGAAGCCTCCATATCCCTCTCATTTCAGTTGTCCTTTAAGGTGACCACTAATGATGCAATTTTCCAAACGATCATTTACGAATGATTCTTAATACGAACGATTGGAAATGATAGTTTGGGATAACTATTTGACAAAACGTTCCTAACCAATCCAGATTTTCGGATTGATTTCATTAATCTGATTGGATTGGTTAGGGGAGTTTTGTCCATTAGTGGTCCCAAAGGATCATTTCCCATGGTCCATTTGAAGAATCGATCATAAACGATCGTTCGGCAAATTGTATCGTTAGTAGCCACCTTTAGACAAGTCACCATGGGCCTCATGCAGTAAACTGCAGTAAAGGTGTCGGCAATTTTACTGTTAGCATCGGGGGAGCATCACCCATTAACCCATTAGTGCCACTAGTACAATGCATGCATTGCTATGGTAATGTGCGGTGTAACACATGTTACCATAGTAGCATGCGCATTAACTCGGTAATGCCGGACATTCTCTAATTGCCAATGGAAGAAGATCCAAATTCTGGCTGATAAACCTTCCATATCCTCCCATTTCTTTAAGATGGTACTACACTCCTGACAAACTGCATACAGTAGATTCTCGGTTATCTGGCACCAACAGAGATTGGCTAATGCTGGATAAGTGTGCATTCTGGTTGCTTGAGACAATGTTAAAAATAGGCCTAGCTAATACAGTACAATACCTCACTCTATATATTGTACATACCATGACCTCTTTTTAAATGTTTAAATAATGTTATTAAAAGTATATTAACCTTGGGGGAGCTTGGTATTCACCTCTGTGAATACTGCCATCGATTTGTGCTGGTTAGTTGAGACTGCTGTTATCTGAGTTCTGGATAACCAGGACTCTACTGTAAAATGTTTCCAGATGCTTCAGCATTGTTCTGCATTTATTAGTATGAGTATGTATAGGACTCAGCAACCAAATCCCTTCAGCTAAAAACCACTGAAGGTGTGAATGCACCTATAGAGAAATATCTTTGGGGTGTAGATAGAAGTGTAGAGTGAATAGAGTATTTGGGAGGGCACACAGCTATCAGGAGCTGCTCCTGTATCGAGTGTCAAAAGAATGTGAGATGTGCTTTCCCAGCCTAACCTGCTGCCAGTTGCCTACATAACGATACAGGTACAGTCTGCAGGGTGCATTTTCTGTGTGACAATGGTGGATTAATAGCATTAAAGGCAGAGCTGCAGTTAGTGACTAAAATGGTAATGTAGGATGACAGTTTGAAAACATTGTCCGCCTATTTTAAATTGTTGGAGACAAACCAGAATCTCTGGAAGCTTGGAAGTGGTGATGCAGGAATGTTAACCAGTTCAGAAAATTCCTCTGACAATATGGGCAGCTCTTAGAAGTGAAAGATGACACAGACCACTTAGCAATACATTCTGTAATTAACAATACGCCAGTATATGAAAACAAATGCCTTTCAAAAAATCCATTTATTTTCAACGGTGAAAACAAAAAAATGTGAATCTGTGTCAGTTTTTGGGGGATTTACAGTGGAGGAACCAATGTATTTATTTGTCCATTTAGAAGATTTGTGATGGATTGATACTGGCTTGGCTTTTTCATATCCCAACAGAGATGGCATTTTAGTATGTATTCTCAGTGCTTCAATTACATTACAGCTACAAATCATCAAGCCTTAGGGATTTATACATGTCACCCAAATACACCAACAATATATACAGTACAGAAGAGATTCCAGGTAGAGGTGCATCTGCATGACTTTTACTTTACTCATTTAGAGATCATTAGAGTAGGCTTTCATAAAACAAAAATCTTATTAAATAAAGAAAATTGACCAGTATTGGACTGTAAAATGTAAAATGGAACCTATAGAGACAAGAATAAAGAGGCTACAAAATAAAGTCCACAGCTCATATACAGTAGTATAAAAACAAAAGTTTGCTTTCCTAAAACAGAAAGAATTTGTGATAATTCAGGTTGGAGTGAGCTTGAGATGTCTCCCAGAGCATCACTGCTGAATATATGCAAATTAACCATTGTTGCCCTTAGAAGCTAAACACACCTCCAGAACCGCTGGAATGCAAAGATGTGTCAGCTTGTTAATGTGTAGTATGAAAAGTCATTATTATTGCTAATAATTCCAGTTTGCATGCAAATGTAATTCAAACTGTGTTGAAAATTGTTTAACAATGGAGGACTGTGTCTGATTAGGTATACAAAAATTATAAATTGACTTCAACACCTGATTATCATATAAAGAATACTCAAACAGCATGCACAATGCCAACGAAATTGAATAAGAAAACACCTGAGAAAGGGTTGGCTCTTGGGGTCTTGGGTGCATGCTGTGATTCAAACACATTCATTTGTATTACATCAAACATACAAATAATAAAACATACAAACGACACTATATATCATACCCCAAAATACTCTTATAAAAAGTATTCAACACTATAAATGAGGTAGCTCCCACACCACACTGCCTAACATCACAAGAGGCTGTAGTCCTCTGTCTGTGAAAAAGCTCATTCCAGGATTTAGTCACAGTTCACATTGCACTAATGATCGCTTATTTAAAAATCTTGATCCTTTTCATCACATATGAGGACGGGGGGAGGGGGGGTTACGGTGACTGGTAGTAACTGGTGTATAAGCTGAGAGCTCCACTTTTGGGCCACTTTTTTGGGCCCCAAAACTTGGCTTATACACGAGTATTTACAGTATTTCCTTTTAACCTCCTTGCCGGTTATCCCGAGCTCAGCTCAGGGTAACCTGCGCAGGAGGATTTCTCAGGCCCCGCTGGGCCGATTTTAACAATTTTTTTATTGCACGCAGCTAGCACCTTGCTAGCTGCGTGCATATCCCGATTGCCGCCGCTCACCGCCGATTCGCCGCTACCCGCCGCGCCCCCCCCCCCCCGACCCCTTGCGCAGCCTGGCCAATCAGTGCCAGGCAGCGCTGAGGGGTGGATCGGGATTTCCTGTGACGTGCCAACATCCATGACGTCGGTGACATCATCCTGCCCCATCTCCATGGCGACGGAGGAAGTCGAGCAGGAAATCCCATTCTGAACAGGATTTCTGCTTGCAAAGATTGCCGGCGGCGATCGAAGTAGGTAGAAGGATGCCGCTAGTCAGCGGCTATCATGTAGCTAGGGCTAGGCTAGCTACATGAATTTAAAAAAAATGTTTTTAAAAAGTGCTGCGCCGCCCCCTTGCCGACAGAATTGGAATGGCAAGGGGGTTAAATCATGAAAATTACATGGCTGTCCTGCTGATCCTCTGCCACTAAGGCCCCATTCTCATTCTTGCTTTCAGCCCGTGTTGATGATCAGTGATCTGCAATTCCAGGTGTGAACGGGGCCTATTCCTTTTAGCCATAGACCCTAAGCAGGCATACAGATCAGATTTTATGCCCCAAGTCTGACTATGTCAGTTAAATGCTTGTTTCTGATGTGTGATTCAGATCCTACTGCAGCCAAAGAAATCATCAGGACTGCCAGGAAACTGGTATTGTTTAAAAGGAAATAAATATGGAAGCCTACATATCCCTCTCACTAACATTTTATGTTCTTAACACAATAAAGGCCTGTACCCTACAATGATTTTTCTGATGACCGACGATTTTTTGAGTGACGAGCGACCAGATTAGATTACATGAACATCGTTTGGCAATGCGTGGTGATAATGTCCGTCATGGCAGATCAGATCTTTAAAGATCCCCTACAACTCCCGTGCAAAGTGCCACAATCGTTTGAACTCTCGGTCTTGCCCATTGTGTGCGGTCCAAGCTCCTGTGAGCAGGAAGATGGATCAGGGAACGCTCGGGATGTCGCTGTGATCTATCTTCCTGCGTCGGCAGGTGAGTATTCAGCTTAACACAAACCATGGGGCTGGTTTAGAGGGAAAATGTTTAACCTTATGAACTGAATTGAAACCTGACTGCACAAACTGTATTGAGTCTGAACATCAGTGTGCCTCCACAACATATTTCACAGCCTGTTGATCATGAAGTCACGCAATGCACAATACACATGGTGTCCACATGAATGTAAACGTGTAGGTGTGTTCCATCCTGCTGGACACCCAACATGCAGCTGGATCCACTGTTCTGTTGAAGAATCTGACTGGAAGGGATATCTTAAATCTATTAGCACCCTTTGAATATACAAGTCAAGTGCAAAGTAAAATAGCACCATGAGGTTAATGTTCCTTGCAGTGCTTTGGCAAATGTGATGCAGCTCTCAGCGGACTGTTACTTATTTACTTTTCAAATGTTCAGTTGTGATGTTGCTGGATAACAGACTCATAACTCAGCATTGATACTCTGCTTGTTGGAATCTGGTTCAGACGGTTATTGCCAGAAGGCAGTTCCTTTGTATGCTTCTCTCTCCCCACCTCTTTCATTTACAAATGCCTCCTAATATCAGATATTAGCAATTCATTAAGTATAAACAGATGGTTTACATTGATGTTAACCAGGGCCGGATTTGTACTCTTTACCGCCCAAGGCCACTGTCAGCAGCCGTCCACCTTCAGTATAGATAGCCAGATGACCCCCTAAAGTATAGGTAGCCAGATGACCCTTCCCTTTCTCTCCAGTATAAGTAGCCCATTGACCCTTCCCCCCACCTTCAGTTTAGATAACCTTATGATGCCCCCCCTTCCCTCCAGTATAGATATCCTGATGACCCTGTCCCCTTCCCTTTAGATTAAGAAGCCAGATGGCCCCCACCCCCTTCCATATAGATAGCCTGATGTCCCCCTCCCACCGGTATAGGTAGCCAGGTGACCCTCCCCCCAGTATAGCCTGCTGCCCACCCGCTTGTTCCTGTTGTGCCCTAGGCCATGGCCTGTGTGGCCTTGGCTTAAATCCGGCCCTGATGTTAACACTTCAGGGAAAAGCTAGCACTGACAAAGACTTGAGCTGTCAGATATTAAGCCCTCTGGAAATGAAGTGATGACCATAAATGTGTTTGAAAGGAATATTTTTGTAAGGTTGTATAGAGGATGAAGGGAAGTTATGGTCATGTACAAGTTTCGCAGTCTCATAGTAATAACATTCAGCATATGGAAAACCTAAAGCGATTATCAAATTTCCATTTCACATCTGTGTAACACAGTCAGCATACCAATGGCGATCTTCTTCTTTTTATGTAATATGTACTGTAGCTTTAGAAGCACACTGGATGCATTGTGCCTCTTCTGCAGCCAGAAGGACCATCAGATAGATCCCTCTGTGATTGTATCTCATTAGAGAGGGATCTATTGCCTGCCAATACACTGCACACATATTTCCAACAGATTTCAGCAGGAGATCTATTGGAAATCAACCCAATGCCACCGCCTTCTCCCCCATGTAAAGCACCCCCCAGGCCTATGGTGCGTGACAGAGGAGCATGCAAGACTCACCACAGCCTAGTGGGGCATACACTTTGGAGGAGATAGGCCAGGAGTCAGTTGGGTCTGCTAGTTGCCGGGAAATCAAATGCCATTAACTTGAGCCCTTGTGACTGAGGTTTTCCAGCATGCCCAGTCAATACTTTCAACCGATTCCTGATGGAAATTGAACATAATGATCAATGTATGGCCACCTTATGAGTAATTATGACTTATATATACTGTATATTCCTGCGTATAAGACTACTTTTTAACCCTTGAAAATCTTCTGGAAAGTTGGGGGTCGTCTTATACGCCGGGTGTCATTGATGCCAGGTGATACGCCCTATCCTGTTACCGCCCCTCAGATCTCCCTGCTGAGGGAGCACAATCTATTCTTCCATACCGCTCTGAGAAACAGGTAGACAAGGAGAGCTGACCAGTCTACTTAAGGAGAGTTGACCAATGCAACAAGTCAATTGACTATATACTGTTATATACTGGGTAACACATACAGTACAGCACCAGTATCTGTTCATACACAGCACCAGCACATGATTTTTTTATTTTAATTTGGTGTGCGTTGGAAGAGGGGTAGTCTTATACGGTGAGTATATCCCAAACTCTATATTTTAACTGGTAAAAGTTGGGGGGTCGTCTTATACGCCGGAATATACAGTAAGGCCCGGTTCACATTAGCGGTCGCCGTCCGGAATCGCCATGCCGGAGCCGGACCGCATGCGGAACGGACGCACGGCATAGCAATGAAAATCTATGCGTCCGTTCACATGCGTCCGTTTCGTCCGGACCGGATCCGGACCGGATCCGGACTCCGGCGTAAGACCCAACATGCGCTATTTTTTTGGTCCGGCTCCTCCGGCAGACGTATCCAGAGCGGAGCCGGACTGCACCATCCGGCCAATACAAACCAATGAGAACCGGAGAGCGCACAACACACTGGCTATAAAATGTTCTACCCCACTTCCTATGCGTATTGTAGCGGCGATTTTGGATGCGGACACATGGGCAAGCATTTTGGAGTGAAGCAGCAGTGATGTTTAACGTGCTGGAGATGTTGGCAGTATGTCGGAGGTGGAGGTGAGTTCTAAACAGCGGAGGGCCTGATTCCACAGGTCCACCTTCTGCTGACCTCCCAGACCCCAACATTTTTATTTTATTTCTACTCTCTTTTGCCAAACGGATCCGGATCGCATCCTGATGCACACCTGATGCAACCTGACCGGATCCGGATCGGATCCGGATCAGAACCGTACGGTTCCGATCCGGATCCGGTCCGGATCCGGTCAGGTCATCCGGTCCGTTTGGCAGAGAACCGCAAGTGTGAACCGGGCCTAACATTTGTAAGCAAAATAAAACATGCATCTTTTAAATTTGACTTGTTCCTGCTTAACTAATTTTAACAATAACGGGGCACTCTGACTAACTTCTTGTAGTGACTAAGAAGTCACATAATGAAATCTGTCAGAAGGCTCCACTGTAGAGTTAGCCACAAGAGGTGATAGCTATAACATTCACTTAACTAATTTAAAGAGAAACAGTAACCAAGAGTTGAACTTCATCCCAATCAATAGCTGATACCCCCTTTCCCATGATAAATCTTTTCCTTTTTACAAACGGATCATCATGGGGTTCTGTATAGCTGATATTGTGGTGAAACCCCTCCCACAGTGTGATGTCATGTTTACAGCGGTTTCCAGCTGCCAAAAAACAAGCAGCATCTCCTTCCACTGACATCACCTGCCAGCAGTAAAAATGTCACCATGTGATAAATGTCAGAATGTAAATCAGGGAGAGGAAAGATTTTACATACAATAATTATGTATAAATCATTTATACATAATTATTGTAAAAATTAAGCACTTTTTTATTACATTATTTTAACTGGAGTTCCACTTTAAAGGGTTTTTGAAGTGACATGTGACTTGGTGAGATACACATGTGTATATACAGCCCAAAGCTTACATCTAACTAGGCTTTGTTCTTTTTTCTCTTACTGTTAGAGCTGTATTATACTTCACATGATTTTGCTGCATTTTTCAATCACCTATCATGAATTATTCAATTTTGGATGGTATAGTATAAAGTTTTGCATGCAAAGAACAAACAGGCAGTGTGGCACTATCGAAGGTCGGTTTTATTTAAAAAGCAATTTGGGATGCAGGAAAACACTTGATACCTGAATGGCATCTAGTGTTACACGTGTGGTCGGTGAGCCTTCAGGTGGGTGCAGGTAGGTTCACATTGGCATGACAACAGCCATTGTGCATCATACAATGCTTGCTCATGTGCCTAACTGGATTATGTATCATGAACATCCTTCTGTGTTGCAGAGGCCAGCTCCTTTCAGCCCAACAATGGCAGTACGGGTTTCCACCCTGCCCAAGTTCGGTAGAACTACAGCTTATAATAACATTTCCAACAAAAAGGGTTTCTAAAGACACTAGCAACTACCAAGCGTCTATCCTCAAATGATGGCCATGGTGGGGATTCTTGCAACCTCTAACTAGCTATTTAATATATTATAAAAATGAAACAAAACTACCTATACTAGCATGCATATCTCAGGCTTTATGACAGACATGCCTTGTGGTCTCTTTTGGTCTGAAAAGACCATAAAATGTTCAACAAGTCTGTAAAACATTTGCTTTGTGTTCCTCAATCCATAGCAAAGCTCAAATGAAAATAAAAGGTGAAGCGTACAAGCATGACCACATCAAAGGCTTAATGGTTCATAATGATGAATTCCATCTTTTTCAAACAAATACATCCTATACTTGGCATGGATGTCCATTAATCTATACAAATAACAGTGGTAAGTATTCAAATGTTCTTACATTTGTGTGTTTATTTTTAAATAAAAAATGTATACTCATATTAATCATAATACATTTTTACTTGGGAACTGGGGGGGGGGGGGGGGGGAGGGGGCGTCCCAGTTTAATTGAGAAATAGTGGCTAGACCATAATTTAGAGCAGGAACAAAATAATAAATCAAAATTGAAAGATTAGGTGGAAGCAGATGGACACATTTTTTGGGAAAATGTCATCACGGATAATGTATATGACTTCTTCCACCAATAGAAGATATAAAGTTTTTAGGCATAAAAATTTAGGTTTTGCTGACAAACATGAAGAGAACACAGATGGTCTCTTTTAAGTTATTTACAGTTTTGCCCCTCTTATGCAATAGATTCACTGTCTTCTTGGGTAAGCGCCAATCAAAATCCTAAATCATATGGGGATTACAGTATATAGATCATTTTAGGAATGCATAATAGTAGACACATGTAGTGTTTTCTTCTGAGAAACCTGTTATTTGATTTACAGGTAAAAACAATTATTTCAAATATCACTGTGTTAAGGTCTGGAGAGAAGGTCCTGTTGCCACTAGTAGCTACAGATCCTTACAAGAGCAGCCTGCAAGGGAGGAAGGGCTGCTACTGCTAGTGGACAGGAGACTACTTTGCTACCTGGAAGCCACCAGGTCCAGACCCCTGGGTGGGCAGTGATGAGAGAGCACAGGAGATGATGTGATGTAATGGCATACTCAAGGTACAGGCCAAGGTCAAGACTAGGGTAGATAAATATAAATAATGTCACAAACCAAGGTCAAGGGCAGGTAGATTTCAAGTGTAGTAGGGGAACAAGCCAAGGTCAAGGGCAGGTGGACAGCAGGCATAAACAAGGTCACAAGGTTAAACAAAAGCTCAAACAGGATCAGGCAGGCTGCAGACACTAGAATACCGAGTTAGGATAACACAAGTTGACAAAGCACCAGGGCTGCATTTATTAGTAAAAACAGAAAAGCTGAAATCTTTGAGTACCACGCATGCTCAAACATATTTGTGTGTAGTGACCACGTGTTTGTTTATATACATAAAGCTGGGACTTATCTAGAGGCCTTCTGCAGCAGAGAATGTGATCCCTGCTTGGACTTTTGAGACACGTTGTTCCTCTGAAGTTGGCAGCGACAATGCACTCTGTCTGTTAAATCTGCTGCTGTGTGCTTTCCCTCTCAGTCCTGATACCACTTATTTGTCCCAATTTGTTAGAGAAAAATGTAGCACAAATACAGTCATTGTGATGCTCTTAAAGGGAAGGTCCAAGCAAAAAAAAAAATGAGTTTCACTTACCTGGGGCTTCTACCAGCCCCATGAAGCCATCCTGTGCCCTCGTAGTCACTCACTGCTGCTCCAGTCCCCCGCTGGCAGCTTTCTGACCTCAGAGGTCAGGGCCGAATTGCGTACATTTTTACACATTCCCGCTAGTGCAGGAACATTAACGCATACATTTTTACGCATTAGTGGTGCAACGCGTACATTTTTGTTCCTGCACTAGCTGGAATGCGTAAAAATTTATGCAATGTGGCCCTGACCTCCGAGGTCAGAAAGCTGCCAGCGGGGGACTGGAGCAGCAGTGAGTGACTACGAGGGCACAGGATGGCTATATGGGGCTGGTAGAAGCCCCAGGTAAGTAAAACTCATTTTTTTTTTGCTTGGACCTTCCCTTTAAGGGTATCCTACCTCCAACTTCAGGTATACTGCCGCATCACTGCAGGGTTAAGGAAACCCAATTGCTATGCAGAATTATATTCAAACTTTTTTTTTTTTTATGTTATGACTGCAAGAAGCCAGAGGTCTTGGCTTCCAGTGCTCTCTAAGGCTTTATTGTGAACACCTATATGGTTATGAAATACTTCTGTGGAGATCTACAACTGTTCTCAGTTATTTTCAGCAGTGATCAGCATGGCTACTTATGTGAGTGGGCTCCTGCAATTGTTGCCCTTCAGTTTCTGCATTTGTCATTGCTGCTGCAGTTTATCGTATGAGTTTCTGAGTGAAATACACATATACATCAAAATATACAACAGGCAACTATTTTTCTTCTATTCTTCCACATACAAATAATGAGGAGGCATGAGGAGAATGTGATCAGGGCTGAAATTACTGTGGGGTTTTTATGTGATAAAAGCAATAAATCTAATGCTGGTGGAGGAATGTGTTTCTGCACACAACCTAGAAGTTCTAGTTATGTACAAGTAATTAGCCAGCAAGGACCCGAGGAAGTAATGGGCCATGTGTGATGAGGAATATGGAGGCTGCCATATTTAAGTCTTTTTAAACAATACTAGTTGCCTGAAATCCTGCTGATCTTTCATGCATCAGTAGTGTCTGAGTCACACACCTGAAACAAGCATGCAGCTAATCCAGTCAGACTTCAGTCAGAAACATCTGCATGCTCAGGGTCTATGGCTAAAGGTATTAGGCAGGCTAGGATCACACTTGTCCATAGCAGATCCAACCTGTTTCAAACGCATCCGATTTGGTGAAATTTTTTTCCTTTGTTTTTCTTTTTTTAAATGTAATATTTTACTCAGCCTGTGGGAGTAGGGGGGCGCTATGGTCGAGGAAAAAGCAGCCAGGACGGGGGTGTCAGAGGTCGGCGGGGAGGGGGTAGGCCCCCCTCCGTCACCTGGGTCCCTCGTCCTCGCTCCCCCTGCAGCTACTTTGCACAAAAGTTGCTCAAATGTATGTAGGCGGCGAGCTTACCTTCTTTGTGTTCCCCCGCTCGCCACTTGACTTCCTGCAATGTCGCCCTCTACACTTTGGAGGATGGCACTGCAGGAAGTGACGCAGCAAGCAGAGGAAGTAAAGAAGGTAAGCTCCCCGCTCGCTGGACCGTCCGTTCAATTTTTCATAATGGATCCCCCTGAACGCAGACAGATCTGTTTTTTGTTTGATTTTTTTTTTTTTTTAGTAAAGAAGGCTGTTATTTTTAACAATAGTATCCGTGGTTCCGTTTTTGATTAGTGCCAAAAAACTGAGCCACAGATATGCTTTTAAAACAAGTGTGAACCTACTAGAGGCAGAAGATTAGCAGGACAGCCAGGCAACATGCATTGTTTAAAAGTAAATACATATGGCAGTTTCCATATCCCTCTTACTTCATTCGTCCTTCAAAGTTTACTATTTACTATAAGGTCCAATGTATATTCGCTTCCACTTGTAGTTGATTTTCCTATTGTGTGAAGTTGAAAATAAAATGTTTAATAACATTGTAAATAAAACCAAGAAAGCATCACTGTACATTGTCACTAAATAGACATCAGTAGGGCTTGCTACAGTAATCAAACATTTCTTGTTATGGTTGTGTGTCTGCTCTTGGGGTTAATTTAAGGTCTGTTCTGCTGACAGCTGAAGTCAGCTTGCAAAGAGCAGGTGAGGCTGCAGGGTTTCGGCTGTATACTAGGGTCTGACAGCTGGGGACTGCCAAAGGAAGTTATGCAGTAGCTCCCTTTGTATTCACATTTATGGCTGTGCTATCTCAAAGCACCACTCACACAGGCAAGACACAGGGAGACGTTTGTAAGGCTCTTATACTTGCTGCTGTGAATGGATGTATAAACACACTATTTATTCTTCCTTAGTCATCCCTTCATTCAAAAGGAGACTGATAAGTAAAAATGTATTTTATCAATAGTGCTTTCTTATTTTTTTCTTTACTTTTTTTTTCATTTTAAACAACATTTAACTACTTCTGGCAATATGGACGTTTATAAATGTTCTATTTGTGAAAGTGCAAATAGGAAGTTTATAAAAATGTCCAGTTTGCGGACATCCACGTGCAACACGTCAATGTGCGTATGCACGGGCATGCGCAAACATTTAACCTTTCAGTGCATGGCATGAAATGGTTAATTTCACTACTTTCATTGCCAGTTGTACCACCTTCATGTAGTATGGGGGCCAACGGATTTTGAATACTAAAAACAGATTGTGCAGGTAAGCTCTCCTATTATATAGCAGTGATAAAATTGTTCAATCATTGGCCAATCAAAATCAGATTCTTTACATAATCTAAGCCTCTATAATATAGCACTGTTCATGCAGAAGGGAGGAGAGCAATGCTGGGAGCAGCTACTATTGCTGACTGTTAGAAGGAATTGACAATACAAGGATAGCTAAAGAATGGTAAGTCAAAGACACAAATAAAAAGTATCAATATAATCCTGGGGAAAGAGAAGAGAGTAAAATGTATATTATTATTAAAAAAAAAAACATTGAGGGCTTGTTCACATTAGGGGCAATTTCGTTAAGAAACACTTGTGTAATGTTCGCTTATGTGAGTATTCTCACTTTCTATCCGATCGCAAATATGACTCCTACACCATTTTCCATTTGTGATTCAATAGAAAGGATAGGGAAAAATCTCTAAGTGCTTGAAATAGGGATTTCCCCGAGAGCTTTAAATGAATAAATACATTGTATTTATTCATTTCAGGGGCAAAGAGTTCACTTCCTCACTGATGTCAGGAAACAAAAAAATAAAAACCGCTGCACAAAAGCACTTCTAAAAGCACTTTTTCTAAAAGCGCTTAGAAAAGAGTTTTCAAAGTCGCTCAAATAAATCGCTCAGCGCTTGCGATAACACTGGCGATTTATAATGTAAACTAGGCCTCAGAGTTCAAATATACTTTAACCAGTATATACGCGTTCAGTTTGTGTCGCGATCCCTCGAAAAGGATGTACAGGTGTGCCCTGTCAATCAGTGGTGGGTGCATGTGTGTTCCCACTGCTCGTTCACAGCAGGACTAAATTATCAGTGATTGGTGAACGAGACTGTGTGTTCCCTGGGCCAATGTATGAATCACCATGGCTTCATTCAGAAGCCAACATTCATTCATAAAAAAACAAGGTTAAACAGCCCTTTTAATTGATAAATACTGCTGCTGTACTCTGATTCTTGAAGAGCGGTGCCAATCCGTTCCTTGAGTTTGTTTATTCCAAGCACATCCTTGTCATATTTCACATATACCTTTTAGCTACATCTTAATAACGATCTAAGCAAAAGCTTAGGCCGGGATCACACTTGAGGGAATACCATGTGCTTTGCCATGGGAGGAAATCACAGCAAAAATGCACTTGATGATTCCCAATGGATAATCACGTTCAAGTACTGTCAACAGCGTTTTTACCACATGCTCAAAACAATTACTGGCATGGTTTTGTTTTTGCTATTTTGCATTTTTTGTGCCATTTTCCCACAAACAAGTGTGATCCCTGCATTATAGTTATTATTTAACAGTAGGATAATTCAGTGAGAAGTACTGAGCTCAGGCCGTTCACTAATCAGACACAAATAAGGTAAAATGCCGTTCCAGACTGCTAGAAACCGCTAGGACAGTTTGGTACGTCTCACAGTGGAGATTCCCCTAATTGAAATGCAGGTCTGTGACTGGTTCTCTTTCAGAGCATGCTACAAGCAACGTGTGAGGAGTAAAGCCCTCAATGTTGCTGTCAAATGTTGGGCCATATTAGCAGTCATGAATCAGTATGTCTCCAATTGCATAACAATCTTGTTTATGGTAAAATTCCTACAGCAGCTCACTGATTGCTAAAATTAATTTCTGACTGGTTGATCTTTCATGATTCATCCCGTATTAACTGCATCATGCTCCCCGTAACAGAGATGAGAGTGACTTATTCTTACTCACTTCCTTCCAGTGTTTTTACTCTCTACATTTCAGCTACACCCATAAAACTTGCCTATAAAGAGCGTGAGTTATGTCTTCTGAGAACAGAATCATCTAAAGTGTAAGTTACATTTTCATTCATTTTTTTATTCAGATTGCGGTAGGAAAATACATCTATTTTTTCTTAACAGATCTTTAAAACCAGGAGCCCATGCTCTGGAGTCATATTACAACAGAATAGTATTTTGCGGTTTGAGCTATTAACTACTCTGTGTATTATCCAAATATAGTTATGAGCTGCATCAAAAGCCTTTTTCACAGATATAATAAATAAAGATAAGGCAATTTGTGTAGGAGGGCCAGCACATGCCTCTGAATGAGTCCTTAATGTGTGGATACTCTCTCCTTCTATGGGGAGAATGCCATTCACTTTCACAATAAATCACCACACATTCAAAATATGTGAAAAATATGTAAGGCCTGTATAGTATGGTAGGAGAAAAAACTTCCTGAAATCTTTAACACGTACGTGACATGGAGGTGCAAAGGAAAATCGGGCGCAGGAAAACTGCCAATAGTAGAATATCTGTACATTTACCGATATAGAAAGTGTTAATTATCGATAGTAAAATATCGGTAAATGTTACTGATATTTACTATAGCTAAACCTAACCCTACTCTCACACAGAACCCTCCCCCTGATGCCTAACCCTAACCGCCCCCACCCGAACAAACACCCTTCGTAACGCCTAAGCTTAACCGCCTCCCCTGCACAAACATCCTTCCTGGTGCCTAACCCTAACCATCACCACAACCACCCCCCTCCCATGCACAAACATCCTTCCTGATTCCTAACCCTAACCATCACCACAACCAACCCCCTCCCTGCACAAACATCCTTCCTGATGCCTAACCCTAACCATCACCACAACCACCCCCCTCTCCTGCACAAACATCCTTCCTGATGCCTAACCCTAACCATCACCACAAACACCCCCCTCCCCTGTCCCCCGCACAAACATCCTTCCTGATGCCTAACCCTAACCATCACCACAACCACCCCCCTCCCTGCACAAACATCCTTCCTGATGCCTAATAGAGATGTCGCGAACTGTTCGCCGGCGAACGGTTCCAGGCGAACTTCGGGGGTTCGCGTTCGCCTACCAAACGCGAACTTTCCCGGAAGTTCGATTCGCCCCATAAAGCTCTATTGAGCAAAACTTTGACTCCTTATATTACAGCCAGCAGACACATTATTGCCATACACACTGCTCTCAATGCTGGAGGCCCACCCCCCCCTCCCTCCTCCAAGTAAGGTCCTTATACTGCCTACACTAATTACTTAAGGGACAGCTGCTACACACTCTGCTAGGGAGATTTTAATTAGCCTGTTTGTGGGTACCTCCCACCTCCCTCCTCCCTTCTACCCTTCTACCTATTCCCTCCTCCCTCCTACCGGAGGGAGGAGGGTCTCATCTGCCAGGGAATTCCAATATTTCAAAAACCAGCTTATATACCATGATAGGGATTTGAACCCAGGCCTCAGTGTATGGCAGGCAACTAACATATCCATTGTACCACCAACACTACTAGCTGAAAGTAGCCTAGCATGTACCATTTATGCTTAATGCAAGAGAAAAATTAGACAAGTCAAATAACATTTATATCACACTTTTCTCCTGGCAGACTCAAAGCACCAGAGCTGTAGCCACTAGGGCACACTCTATAGGCAGTAGCACAGATATGTAGCCAGACATGGCCTTGTATTTTGTGTTCAACAGTTGTCAAGAGAAAAATTAGACAAGATAGCAGTGTTAGGAAGACTTGCCTAAGGTCTCCTACTGAATTGGTGCTGGCTTACTGAACAGACAGAGACAAGATTTGAACTCTGGTCTCCTGTGTCAGAGGCAGAGCCATTCACCATTCACCATTACACCATGCAGCCACTGCTTACAGACATGTAGCCAGACATGGCCTTGTATTTTGTGTTCAACACTTGTCACGAGAAAAATTAGACAAGATAGCAGTGTTAGGAAGAGTTGCCTAAGGTCTCCTACTGAATAGGTGCTGGCTTACTGAACAGACAGAGACGAGATTCAAACTCTGGTCTCCTGAGTCAGAGGCAGAGCCATTCACCATTACACCATGCAGCCACTGCTTACAGACATGAAGCCAGACATGGCCTTGTATTTTGTGTTCAACAGTTGTCAAGAGAAAAATTAGACAAGATAGCAGTGTTAGGAAGACTTGCCTAAGGTCTCCTACTGAATAGGTGCTGGCTTACTGAACAGACAGAGATGAGATTCGAACTCTGGTCTCCTGTGTCAGAGGCAGAGCCATTCACCATTACACCACGCAGCCACTGCCATGCAGCAAATTTTCTAGCATTGTAGGAACTGTTAGGGGGATCATAACTGGTGAGTTTCGGGCCCCTAGGCCGAAGAGGTCATAGCCTAGGGTCAAAAAAACCTGTTTATTTGGGCAATTTCAATGGTAGTGATGCTGACATACATAAATCGCAGCCATGGCCGTTAGCAACGTCTGAATTTCATGAAATGTCTCATGCAGGTAGAAGACATATTGTTAGACTTGGATTCCAAAGATGGGGTCCCTACATCTCTTCAAACCAGAGTTACAGGGGTCCAAAATTGCCTGTACTGATAATTAACTAGCTGTTGTGTGTGCTAATCTCTTTTGCCTCCAGTATGCACATTATAAGTTGGTACTCTGTACCTATACTGATAGTAAACAAGCTGCAGTGTGTGCTGATCAGGATCAGAATCAGAATGACTTTATTCGCCAAGTGCGACAGGCGCCGCACCCGGAATTATTTGTGGACACAAGGCATATTGGCAAGTGACAAACAGTGCAAGTAACACTACACATAGTACAATTTATAAAGAAACATTGCAACAGAGCAAATGACACATAGAGCGGTTGTCACCATATTATGCAAAAGATGAACATGTCAGCCTATGGGCGCGCGTTCGTACTCTAGTGCCCCGAGGTGCTGAAGGGGCTTAGGAGATGACATTGGGGAGAGGGTCTGAGTTAAGGAGAGTGATCACTTGAGGGAAGAATGTGTTCCTACGCCTGGTGGTTTGGTGTAGATGGACCTATAGCGGCATCAAGAGCGGAGGGGACTGAAGAAGTGATTGCCAGGGTGGGAGGGGTCGAGTGTGATTCTATTTGCCCTGGACCTCATTCTGGATGTGTGGAGAAGGTCCAAGGGTGGCAGGGGCGACCCAATGATCTTCTCAGCCACATTGATGACTCACTGGAGTTTGAGCCTATCCTTTGCATTTGCCCCCGAGTACCAGACAATGATGGAGGAGCAAAGGACAGATTCAATGGTCGCCATATAAAAACTGGTCAGTAGCTCCCTGGGCATTCCAAACTTCCTCAGTTGCCTCAGGAAGAACAGTCTCTGCTGGGCCTTCTTTTGGGTTGTAGAGGTATTTTCGTCCCATCTCAAGTTCTCTGTGATGGTGGTGCCTAGGAACCGTGCGCTATGTACCCTGGTGACTTCGGTACCATCAATGATGACCGGGCTGGGTGGAGGGGCGTTCCTTCTGAAATCCACTATCAGTTCCACCGTTTTTGCTGTGTTTAGTACAAGTTTGTTGTCTGAGCACCATCTGAGAATCCGCTCGATCTCGCTGTGATATTCCAGCTCCGTTTTATCACCAATGAGTCCTACGATGGTGGTATCATCCGCAAACTTAATGACCTTGACGGTATCCGCAGAGGAGGTGCAGCTGTTTGTATACAGGGAGAAGAGCATCGGTGACAGTACACACCCTTGCGGGGCCCCTGTGTTTGTGGTTCTTACACTGGAGGAGCAGTCTCCGAGTCTCACTATACAATACAATACAATACAATAACATTTCTATAGCGCTTTTCTCCCATAGGACTCGAAGCGCTTAGGCTCTCTCAGATTCAGTAATTGGTAGTAGGATGAAGTATTCACACAACAAAAGTTATAATTCTGCAAATGCCAAACTGAACAGGTGGGTTTTCAGTCTGGATTTAAACACGGCCAGGGATGGAGCTGTCCTGATCTGTTGAGGTAGGGAGTTCCAAAACATAGGGGCAGCATGACAGAAGGCTCTGGGACCAAAAGTTTCCAAGTGGACTCTGGGTATGACTAGATTATTAGAACCTGTGGATCTCAGAATGCGGGGATTGCTACGCAGCTGCAGCATATCTTTCATTTATCCAGGGCCCAGATTATTCAGGGATTTATGAATAAGTGATCTGCAAGTTAAGACTGCAAGTTAAGTTTTGTTATCATGCTCTGCCCTCCAATCAGAAGGACTTCAGCTGTGTCCTGTTCGTAAGGAAGTCCTTGATCCAGTTGCAAAGGGTTGGGTCAACACCGAGCCGTTCCAGGTCGTCGTGCAGAATGTTTGGGCAGATGGTGTTGAACACGGAACTGAAGTCCAAGAGGAGGATCCTTGCGTAGGTCTTCGGTTTATCCAGGTGTTCAGTGATATGTGCAAGGCAGATATTAATGGCGTCTTCCACAGACCGGTTTGCCCTGTACGCAAATTGTAGAGGATCCAATAGGGTGGCAGTGTGAAGCTTCAGGTAGGAGAGAACCAGTCTCTCTGCTGATCAGTCTCTGCTGATGTCTGCTACTCCAGTATTTATACTATAAGCGGTTACTCTGTGCCTGTACTGATAGTAATCTAGCTGCAATGTGTGCTGATCTCTGCTACCTCCAATATGTATAATATAAGTGTTTACTCTGTGCCTGTACTGATAGTAAACTTGCTGAAGTGTGGGCTGATCTCTGCTGCCTCCTGTATGTACAGTATAAGCTGTTACTCTGTGCCTGTACTAATAGTAAACTAGCTGCAGTGTACTGATCTCTGCTACCTCCAGTGTGTACAGTATAAGCTGTTACTCTGTGCCTGTATTGATAGTAAACCAGCTGCAGCGTTTGCTGATCTCTGCTGCCTGCAGTATGTACAGTATAAGCTGTTACTCTGCGCCTGTACTGATAGTAAACTAGCTGCAGCATATGCTGATCTCTGCTGCCTCCAGTATGTACAGTATAAGCTGTTACTCTGTGCCTGTACTGATAGTAAACTAGCTGCAGCATATGCTGATCTCTGCTGCCTCCAGTATGTACAGTATAAGAGAGAAGTGCCCCAACGGAGAGGTAAGTAGAGAGCACACTTCTCTTGCGCAGACTGGCCGTAGTTACGGGACCCAGTACCGGCGATACAGAAGGCTGAGGACGGTGGCGTGGGAGCAATCCGTGCGCATGGGGCTGGAGAAAGCCCCAGGTATGTATAAAACTTTTATTTTAGTTCATCTCTGGTACACTTTAAGGACCCAATATAGGCATATTTCTCTTTAATAAGAACCCTTCATTAAGTTTGTCATTGTCTCTTATGTGCAGAATACATGCTACCAGCTTTGCACAGGTCCAGTCTGGGTAATGCATTGCTAAAGGGGAATTCATGCACCAGTTCTATCATTCTGCTCAGGCTACCACAAATTGAAAGAAAGTCAATTATGCAGAAAGGTGTATTTGTATCCTGACACCAGACACTATCTAAAATGCTGATCAAGACTGGCTCCAAATAGATCATAAATGACAGCACGTAGCGGATGCAAGCTCTAATCCTATAACACATCTTTCAACAAAATTGCTCCCAACTTGACAGCACGCAATTCAGAAGTACTAATGACATGAATAATTGCTGTTTTACAGTATGAGCTGCTCATATCTTCTGAATGAACTGTTCTCTAGTGAGAACAACACAGATCATCAGCTTTCCTCTTTGTTTTCTGGTACTACTGCATGTTTAAAGCAAGCATTGTAATTAATGTAATTAGTACACAGGAAATAAGTAACATGCATCAGAGTTTCATATTTAACATATTAATGTAGTAAAAAGCCCTAGGTCTGTCACTAGGCAAATTACCATATTAAATTCTGTTTCTGATTGAATTCATATTACTGTGGAAAAACAGCCTTTCTGGAAGACTTATTAACTAACCAGGAGACAAAACACCACTAGCACGTATTGCGCAATTTAGCGTGACCTGCGTTATTTTGGTAAAGGCCATGTTGCTAATTTAACACACGGCACTACTCTCATAGAGCACATTTCACTAGCAACACGGCCATTACCTGGGTAGCGCTGGTCTTGCTAATTGTGCAATGCATGCAGGAGCAGTTACAAAGGGCACAAGATTTGCCTTGTTTAACCACTTGCCGACCGTGCACTCATAACGCGCGTCGGCAAAGTGGCAGCTGCAGGACCAGCGACGCATATCTGCGTCGCCGGCTGCAGGCTAATTAATCATGAAACAGCCGCTCGCGCGAGCGGCTGCTTCCTGTCAATTCACGGCGGGTGGGCTCCGTGAAAACCCTGCGGGCCGCCGATCATGGCTCGCAGGCTAAATGTAAACACAAGCGGAAATAATCCGCTTTGTTTACATTTGTACAACGCTGCTAACAGTAGCAGCGTTGTACTAGATCAGCGATCCCCCGCCAATCAGAGCCTGTTAGAGGCTGCACAGGACAGATCCGTTCCTGTGCAGCCTCCGATCTTCGGGGAAGGGAGGGAGGAGAGGGAGAGTGGGAATCCTGCGGTGGAGGGGGCTTTGAGGTGCCCCCCCCCCCGCCAGCCACATGCAGGCAGGAGCGATCAGACCCCCCCAGCACATCATCCCCCTAGTGGGGAAAAAAGGGGGCGATCTGGTCGCTCTGCCTGGTGTTTGATCTGTGCTGGGGGCTGTAGAGCCCACCCAGCACAGATCAGCGAAATCAGCGCTGGTCCTTAAGGGGGGGGGGGGGTAAAGGCTGGGTCATCAAGTGGTTAAAAGGCATGTTATAACAGCAGGTGCCCTTTTAAACAAGACATAAGGGGTTAAGGTTAGATGTGGGCGGGGAATAGTGTTACAATTAGGTGCAGGGGGTTAAGGTCAGTTGCCCACTAGGAGGGGGAGTTAAGGTTAGACAGCCACCAGGGGAGGGGGAGAAGGGTTAAGGGTTAGGCATCACTAGGGAAGAGGGGGGGTAAAGGTTTAGGTGCAACTGGGGGGGGGGGGGGTTAAGGGTTTGGCACCATCATGGGGGAGGTTAAGGGTCAGGCACCACCAGTGGATGGTTCTGTGCGAGAGTAGGGAGAGGTTAGGTCATGCTTTCTCAACCAGTGTTCACTGGAACCCCAGGGTTCCTTGAGTAATCTGCAGGGGTTCTTTGGCATTTTCCCCCATCGTGGGGGAAGTATAATAGAGCACACTGTAATAGGTGGTACTGTAACAAGAAGCACTACATTGGGGGGTCAGGAGACAGTATCATGAGTGGCAGTGTAATAGGGAGTAGTGAAATAAACAGCCACACATACTTTTAAAGACCAAGCCTCCTGCAAAATAAATGCAGGGGTTCCTCGAGACCAAACAATTGTTTGCAGGGGTTCCTTGAGATCCAAAAGTTATTTGCAGGGTTCCTCCAGGGTAGAAAGGTTGAGAAATGCTGGGTTAGGTCATAGTAAAATATTGGTAAATATTACCAATATTTTACTATTTGGATATAGTAAAATATTGGTAAGTTTACAGATATTCTACTACCGATATGAATGAAGCAGTAAAATATCAGTAATTTTATCGATGCTGCAGCTACCAACTGCAGGAGTGCAATGAGGGGTGTGCTCGGCCGAGCCGTGCATGCGCAGGAGAGCGCAGGCCAAAAGGATTACAAGGAGGTATACCGCCAGAATGTAGGGGCCGAAGAGGACGGCCAAGGAGGCCAAGGTGCTCGTGAAGCTACTTGAATCAGTACCACATTGCTGCTACAATGAACTGATTTGGACTCCTGTCAAAATTCCATTTACATCTCCTGCCAGGGCTTTCCATTGGATAAGTGATCTGGACCCAAAATAATAGTAGTCCATAGGACATTCACCACCTCCAGTTAAGGGAATGGATTGCCAAACAGTAAACAGAGTAAGCAGTAAGCAGTAAAAGCACTGATTGTTGATGTAAAAAAAAAATCTGGTGACACTGTCCTTATATATTAAGGTATACTCTGAGGCAAAGGTGGCACGGTTTCTATATATTTAATAATGTGTTCTCATGAGGCAAAAGGACACTGATCTAACATGGGTGCCCAAATATGCCCTACCTCTAACTAGACCTCATAAACAGACTTCTCTCTAAAGCCCTCCACTAATTTTACCTCTCTATCAACCACTATTACTTCTCTTCCATCCCTGTGCCTTACTCCTGAGTGGTGGTATTCCACTGACAACAAGGATTTCTCTCAGACTAGAAAAGAACATGCAAAGACACTCTACAATTATATTATTATTTAGTACTTATATAGCGCCGACATCTTACGCAGTTCTGTACAGTATACATATTGTCAAAGGAGCTTACAATCTAATCCCTACCATAGTCATATGTGTATGTATGTATTGTGTAGTAAATGTATTGTAGTCTAGGGCCAATTTAGGGGGAAGCCAATTAACCTCCCTGGCGGTAAGCCCGTGCTGAGCACGGGCTATGCCGCCGGGAGGCACCGCTCAGGCCCCGCTGGGCCGATTTGCATAATTTTTTTTTTGCTACACGCAGCTAGCACTTTGCTAGCTGCGTGTAGCATCTGATCGCCGCCGCTACCCGCCGATCCGCCGCAATTCCTCTCGCCGCGGCCGCCCCCCCCCCCCCCCAGACCCCGTGCGCTGCCTGGCCAATCAGTGCCAGGCAGCGCTATGGGGCAGATCGGAGTCCCCTCTGACGTCACGACGCCATGGCGACGGGGGAAGCCCTCCAGGAGATCCCGTTCTTTGAACGGGATCTCCTGATCTCCGATCGCCGGAGGCGATCGGAGGGGCTGGGGGGATGCCGCTGAGCAGCGGCTATCATGTAGCGAGACTTTGTCTCGCTACATGAAAAAAAAAAAAAAAAAATTTAAAAAAAAGATTTGCTGCCCCTGGCGGATTTTTTGCAAACCGCCAGGGGGGTTAACTTATCTGTATGTTTTTGGGATGTGAGAGGAAACCGGAGTGCCCGGAGGAAACCCATGCAGACACGGGGAGAACATACAAACTCCTTGCAGATGTTGACCTGTCTGGGATTCGAACCAGGACCCAGCGATGCAAGGCGAGAGCACTAACCACTACACCACCGTGCAGCCCAATTATACAATTGCCCAATTGCTGCCCAATTATACAATTAAATAACAATAAATTAGAATTAACATATGCAGCATGACACAACCAACTACCTAAGCATGAAAAACAGCATGTCTTAAATTAGTAAAGATAATTAGTGAGAAGAGTATACTCACAAACGTGGGTTACCACAAAGGCAACCACTGTATAGGCAGGTGAGGAGATTAGACCTGTCCTCACTCAGGATTAAGACGTTGCTCTCTGTAGATCAGAAAAGGGGTAGATCACCCCTCCACCAGGGGTGGACACAGTACAGCAAATGGGGAACAGAGGCGCCAGCAGGGTATAAGTGGATAAAACCTTTAAAATTTGCTTGGAGGAAGCGGTGGACTTCCCTCCATAAAGCAGACATGAAAGACTGTCTGTATAATAGTAATCACATTTATTATAAAGTACCCCAAAAGTGCAACGCGTTTCGCAGGCCATGCCTGCTTCATCAGGCAATAAACGTGGGAACAAACAGAAATTCAGCAGTAGCAGTAGTAGCGCTACTCCTGCTACTGCTGAAATTCTGTTTGTCTCCACGTTTATTGCCTGATGAAGCGGGCATGGCCCGCGAAACGCGTTGCACTTTTGGGGTACTATATAATAAATGTGATTACGATTATACAGACAGTCTTTCGTGTCTGCTTTATGGAGGTAAGTCCACCGCTTCCTCCAAGCAAATTTTAAAGGTTTTATCCACTTTTACCCTGCTGGCGCCTCTGTTCCCCGTTTGCTGTACATCTGTGTTTAGTCACAGATGAGGGGGCATTAGACAGGCTTAACTCTCTAAGTGCATTTTTGTATGTTTTCCTTCTGTCCTGTGCAAGAGTACAAGTCCACTTGAGCTCAGGTGAGCACAAAAACATGCATGTAGCGATCACTGTGCATCTGTTTTATGCTAAGATCTGAAAGACAGACTTAAAAGCCAAAACACTGCAGAGATGTAATGCATAACAAATGACAGGGAGGCCTAACAGTTTACATGCACATGTATTATAACTGAATTTATATATGTTGTTATTAAGTATTTTTTTATTACATATAGGAACCGCAGAATGATGCCTTCCATTGCACGTCTTTTACAGAGCAGAACAGAATATACGGTTTTAATTTACATCAGAGGAGTTTATAGCATGTGAAATGAGCATAGATTCGGCATGGTCATTATGTAAACTGGGTGGCATATTAGAGTATGGCAATTACTTCAATTGGGTGGCATATTAGTGGAGTGTCTGCTAGTCATAAACGGATTCCCGGAGTTTTTCCAGAGAATAAGGTTAACGAAAATGCATCCCAGCTTTATAACTCATGACCGAAATACCAGCAGCAAAAGATTTGCTAATACAACATGATTTCTCATAATTCATGCAGTGCATTCCTGCTTCTACTTCCATGATATTAGCAATAGCCTAGCCTTTCAGTTCCCAAACACCCCATACATATATTTAAATAACACAGACGACCACCATAATGGATTTTATAGGCCAAAGCAGCCCGTTTATTAATCATAACTCAAAACATATAACTTCAGAGAGCTGAGGTAAGGGATCCG
Source organism: Hyperolius riggenbachi (assembly GCF_040937935.1). NCBI lineage: Eukaryota > Metazoa > Chordata > Amphibia > Anura > Hyperoliidae > Hyperolius > Hyperolius riggenbachi. The sequence goes on from NC_090648.1 coordinate 305,238,268, forward strand.
AGGTTCTGTAACCTGTTGCACTTAAAGGGATACTGGCAAGCAGCCTGGAACCGGCCCCCGCCGCGGTCACCGGCTCAGGGACAGCTGCATGCCCACCGAATCACTCTCACTTGCTGAGATCCTACCCGGGCGGTTTTGCACCTGAGGCAAATCCCCCCGAAACCCAACGACCTTCGGAGCCCTTACCCCTCCACCACGAACCGACGTGACCCCTCACGGCAGAGAGGCCCACACCCTCAACGCTCTCTGAATCCCCTCTTCAATCCCGAGCGCCCACAAATCGGTTCCCACGTCATTCAAGTGAACCCCATCCCTGCTGAGAAGCAGGTGGAGGTCACTCTCCAGCTCGACGTGCCTAATGGCTACGCCCCCATTGTGCACAAAGAATCTCGCCACCTCCTTATTCATCTTTACCCTGGCCCTGTTAATTTTAGTCACAGACCTAGCCAATCTCCACTCAGATCTGGCGACCACGTCTGACCACGCTATTACCGTAGCTGGGAACTCCCTCTTCAATCTTAGGAAATCAAATTTGATATCCCTAATGATCACCCTCGTGGATTTTGAGGCAATGTCATTGCCCCCGACGTGTAAAACTAACACATCTGGGGCCCTATCCCATTCTGCATACCTGCGGATCTCAGGCAAAACCCGTGACCACACCATACCCGGGAAACCTAACCATCTGATAAGGACCTCCTGTCTTGGAAATCCCAGTTGACGCCCTTCTGGGCGGACAGCAGCTCTTCTCGCGCCCCTAGAGACATAGGAGTGTCCGAAGATCCAGACTAAGGTCGGTCGTCCTGCACAAACGATAAAGCAAGACAAAAGGGGGAACAACACTAAAACCCAATTTTAAATAACAACTACATCTTACATCAAATGTGGCCTGACGTAGGACCTATACCTCAATGAGTCCCATCTGCCTATCTTCTTGACCACCTCCTCACCAAGCCCCCAGCGTGCAGCCTCAGTTGCCGCCCCTATTCGAAACGAGTGGGAGGCGAACTCGCCAGGAGGAAGGCCAACTTTTGCAAGGCACTTGCGAAAAATTGCGGAGAACTGAAAGCGCGAGAGTGGAGAACCGTCCGCATGCGCTAAGAAAACAGGGGCCGATTGCGGCCTTGACTGCAAAAACCTGGCAACCGTATTCCTGGGGCACAATAACCCCCCTGTCTGAAAAAGTGTGATAACCTTACCCTTGCCCGCGCGGTCTGTTTTAGACTTGCGCAACATAATGGATACCGCTTCCTCCTGCAATGACACATCCCCGGCGAGGATGCCTCCCACCGTGGATTTTGACCTACTCACCAATTCCCCCACCCGGAACGCCCCAAAGAAGGCCAACACAAAAGCGGTGCTGAAAAGCAACACCTCCTTTTGGCAAGAACATATTCCCTGCAGGGCCGAAACCACCTTACCCAGGACCTCAAATGTGACAGGGCGCCTCGAATCCCTTGTGGGGAACCCCGCTCTAAACCCTCTCATCGCCTGTCCCACCCTAAAATCCTTGGTAACATCCTTCTGACCCCTGGACTTAAACAAAAAGGCCAATGCCGCCAATTTTTTGGACATGGCCGCCGCTGAAGTGCCTTCCGCAAAGTTATTCCCTACAAAGAACAGGAGCAAGCACGCTAGATCCTCCTCTGTCGAGCAGCCCCCAACCTGAGCCATCAAAGCGTTCCACGCTGTCCAAACAGGCGCGTACGCTGCCCATGATGACTCTGAGAGGGACCTTCTAGTCAGCTGGTCGATCACCCGAAAGGCATTGTCCACATCGCCTCTGGACAAGGAACCCCAATCTCTTCCGCTGAGGGTGCCGCTGCCCGGAACCTGTCCCACTGGAAGCGAGATAGGGCATCAGCAATAGTGTTGTCCACCCCGGGCAAATGCACCGCAAAGATGCAAATATTCAACTGCAAACAACTCAGGACTAAACGTCTCATTACCCTCACAACTGGGGGCGAAGAAGCTGAAAACTTGTTCACTGCTAGTACTACCCCCAAATTGTCACAATTGAAGTGGATACGCCTGTTGGCCAGGCGCTGACCCCACAATTGTACCGCCACGACTATCGGGAATAGCTCCAGCAACACCATGTTGGTTGTGAGACCAGCCTCCACCCACGAAACGTCCCAGGGGGCTGCGCACCACTCACCTGCCATAAAGATGCCAAATCCGTGGGCTCCCGATGCGTCCGTGAATAGCTCGATGTCAAAGTTACTCACCTCCTCCTTCATCCAAAGGGATCTCCCATTGAAATCCTGTAAAAAGGTCAACCAGACCTTCAGATCCTCCCTCATGTCCGCCGTAATCCGAATCCGATGATGAGGCAACGAAACCCCAGCTGTAGCGTTTGACAACCGCCTGCAGAAAATGCGCCCCATCGGCATTATTCTGCAGGCAAAGTTAAGTTTTCCTAGCAATGATTGGAGGTCCCTTAACGTGATTTTTTGTCTCGCCACTACCGACTGTATAGTAGTCTGGAGATCCCTGACCTTGTCACCCGGGAGGCTACATTCCATGGCTACCGTATCAATGCAGACCCCCAAGAACTTAAGGGATGTGGTGGGGCCTTCGGACTTTGCTAGTGCTAGGGGAATACCAAACATGTCGCATATCCGGTACATCGCAGCCAAGGCTGTCGTGCAATCCTGTGAGCCTGCCGCCCCCATAAACAAAAAATCATCCAAATAATGCAACACGGACCGAACCCCCGAAACTTCCCTTACCACCCACTCAATGAAACAGCTAAACTTTTCAAAGAACAAACAAGAAACCGAGCAGCCCATAGGGAGGCAAAGATCCACAAAGTACTTACCCTCCCATACGATCCCCAATAGCCTGAAACTGGATGGATGGACCGGGAGCAGCCGAAAGGCCGATTCTATATCTGTTTTAGCTAACAAGGAACCTTGGCCCAACCTCCTAACCCACCTGAGTGCTACATCAAATGACGTATACGCAACTGATGTATCTTCAACGGACAGGCCGTCATTGACTGACGACCCTTTTGGAAATGACAGGTGATGTATCAGGCGGAATGCGCCCGGTTCCTTCTTTGGGACAACCCCCAATGGTGAAACAATTAGGTCATCAATTGGGCAACTATCAAACGGTCCCGCTACTCGACCCGCTGCCATTTCCTTATCCAATTTGGATGACACCACCGCAGGGAATTCCCTTGCTGATCTAAGGTTCCTGTGAGGGGCTCCACCCCTTGCTGTGCATTGACTGGGAATGATAAAACCTGACGAAAAACCCCGCCGTAAAAACGCTGCATCATCCGCACGCGGATACTTACAAAGGAACGGCTCCATCTCTTGAACTTTCACCGGAGTCCTCCCTCTTGCTTCCAGCATCCGACGCCCTCCCCTTACGCTGCTTGTAACATCTGGACGCGGGATGAGATCCACCGCAACCCGAGCACTCGTGCTTAAAACGGCACGAGGGGCCGAATCTACATGTGCCGTCATTAAATTGCCAGCACAACCCCTTTGTTTTGTTGCCTGTTTTTCCTGTGACGCCTGTGCCCTCCTGTCCTCGAAAGGACTGCTGCCCTGTTGCTGGGATCATCAGACTCATCCACAGTTCTATATCTTTGTGGTTCCAGCACACTGACGGCCGAACCGCCTTTCTCTGCCTGAAAAGCTCGTCATACTTGAGCCATGCGTCGCCCCCGTACCTCCTGTAGGCCTCTCCGATCGCATTCTGGTAGCAAAACAGTGCTGAACAGCACTCGGGATTCTTTTCACCGATTACGCATGCCAGAATTTCAAAGGCCTGAAGCCAGTTTGGGAACGTGCGCGGAATCAACCGGTATCTGCGCCGTTCCTCCTCTTCCTTTTTGGATTCGGTAGATTTTACCTTATCCAGATTAAACTTGGCCAGCGGTAACAGTGAAAAAATCTCGACAAACTCACCTTTCCAGATGCGTTCGCGAACCTCGGTTTTTAAATGAATTCCCAGTGGCCCCGTAAGGCAAAGATACATCTCTGCCTTTGCCGCGTCAGCTAACCTCACCACCTCCGCCTCATCGGCTTTTGACCCCTCCCCGGACCCCTCGGTGGTCTGAACAGCTGCCTCTGAACAGCCTGGTGCCACTGCTGACGACACCGCCGGGGTTGGCGCCGGCTGCGCCGCCATCTGTGTTGTAACCATCCCTGCAGGGGAAGCCCCCCCCGGCTGCTGCCCTGCTAACACGTTACCACCTGAAATCTGAATTGCCTGCTGAGGAACCCCCCACGCGTTGACAGGCGCCTGCATCTGACCAACCCATGCCCCGACTGGTGACCCAACAACTGCAGGGGGCCCCCCAAGCAAATTTCTCATGCCCGCCATAAATGATTCCAATGCTGGGATAATAACTGCCTGAGGATTAACCCCCCAGCCCCCCCCAAGCTGAGCTGGAACCCCTGGTGTCCCTAAACCCACCCCACTTGACATACTGGTGATATTGGTATTGGTAATGGCCTCACCTGGTGGCGCAGGAGCACGGACCTGCCCGACCGCTGATCCGGATCCAGATGCGCTCGCTGCTCCATCATCTTGCCGCAGGGCTGTGTCCCCGGAGCCCCCGGCAGCCGTACTCTGATTGTAGGCCCCAAGCCCAGCCTGGCTGCTGCTCTGCTGTGCTCTGTCGTCCTGTCTCCCACTCCTGGATGCTCCGGCATCCTCTCCTCCCCTCTCAGTGCTGGCCGCCCTGCCGTCCTGGGAAGACTCCTGTGCTCCCGCCGCTCTCTGGGAAGAGGCGGTGCCCGTGCTGCCAGATCTGCTTCCTCCCCTCTTTGGCTTGGGGTTGCGAGCGGCCTGGGAAGAGGCCCCCGCCCCCTTCTTTTCCGCTGCGGATCCGCGCTTCCCTCCTCCTGATGCGCCGCTCTTGCCGCTGGTGCTCCTCCCGGCAGACCCACCCGCCGCCGGCTGTTTTTTAGCAGGGGGCGCCTGAGGGTCAGTGGCTGTGCTCCCGCTCCTCCGGCCCGACCGCAAGGTCGGCTCCGGGCTGAGCCGCTCTGGTGGCCTGGAAGTCCTCCGTCCGGTCTCCTGCTGCTGTCCACTGGGACCCGCCGCCATGGCCGCCATCTGGATCTGGACCCACTCCGGTCCCCTGGACGCCGCCTCTGTGCGTATCCGCTCCACCAAGGCCTCCACATCCGACATGCTGCAGACAGGCAAGGTAGGTCCGTGCAGCTTCTCGCCTAGCGCCTGACTGTGCGCGCTCCGCCCCCCTGCACATTCAAAACTGGCCTTCCGCTCCACCCACACCTTCTTCCATCCCCTTCCCCTCTAACTTAACCCCTTGCCTTCTGGCAGGCTGCACTATCATGTGCGGCCTTCCAGATTCCCCTGCGCTACACTTCCAGGCCTTATCTAGAAAGGTAGAGTACAGAGAGGGAGAAAGGGGGGGGGTTCGGGTAGACGGAGGTAAACTAGACTGTCAGCCTGGACGCATGTTTGTAGAGAAACTCAGTGGTCAGGGAGTATCAGATAAACTGGACATACAAAGACAACAGAGGTGTATGTGAATCCCAAAAAACTAACATTGCCCAATACAGGCCAAGAGAGTAATACAGTTTCAGAATATCTCTTTTTAACATGAATTTAGTGTTGCTTTAGTACTTTATAGAAACTTCCTAGGGATTAGCGTTTTGGAACAGTTGTCTTGGCAGAGTTCACTAGTCATTAGTAACTCTGTGAGCCAATAGTGAAGTTACCTAACAAACACAGTAAGCTGGAGAAAAGGACGTACTTATCTGTCATTAACTGCATGGATAGCGAGTAGCAAAACATGCCAAGTATGGTAAGTATAAACAGTGGAGGATTGCCTGACACTGAATAGCATTAGCAGCCTACAGAGAGATCTTCAGTTCACTGTGATAGTCTTCCTGGGGTCCACTTGTGACCTTCAAGAGTTATGCAGGACTAAATATACAGGACACACCTACTGGCTACACCATAACCACTTTAAGAAAAGAAGAAGTACATCTATGTACTTTATAATAAGTGTTTAAAAAGGAAAAGCTTTAGGCACAACAGCAGGCCAATAATGTAACTGTACAGCATTACTGATTTTCCGTCTATAGATATGAAAAGTCAGGACAGCTGTCCTATAAGTATAGCTCCACCACTGAGCACTGTCTTCACTGCTTACCTGCAACCAAGCCCCTTGCCTTGTTAACAATAAGGCTACAACAACTATAACAGTATGCTTGAGTCGCTTTTATCTTACTGATCAGATTCAGTCCACTCCAGAAGAATTTATGCTGCCTTCAATCTAATCCTTAGGGATGGTCAATGAGATGCAAATAATTCTGAGTTCATGCAACATAATGAAAATCATGTATGCAAATGTATGCAGTTTACCAATATTTAATAATTGCATAGTGCTGACATCTTCTGCAGCGCTTTGAAAATAAACCTATCACATTCCGCCTAAGTGTATTTCAGTTTGACCATTTTCAAGTTGCATAAATTTGTACATAAAATGTGTATAATCCTGCAGCAACTTGGAATTATTTGTATCTTACTGCCCATCCCTACTCGTCCTACACATAAGCAACTCCTTTTACATAGACGGTTATGTTTCTGGATAAAAGTTTTGAGGACAGAATGAAGATATGGAAGTAGCACAAGTGCTATTGCACTGGATCTGTGATGAGTTTGGGTTCTTTCACACTACAGCCATTACACTGCAGCACAACAGATAATATATTTAGGTATGGGCTTTCGAGTCCAGACGGACTCAAATTCAGAATTCAAATTAAGTCTAATGACTTTAACTGTGACCACAGGCAGCGGGCAGTTAACTTACCCAGAAGTCTTTGGGACGTCTGCGTTTCATTACACGTCATAGGTGTAATGAAAGCAGCGTTCCACCACTCACTTCCGGCTTAAAAGAGGAAGTGCAGTAGTGAGTCATGCAACGCAGCTTTCATTACGCCTATGACGCGTAATGGAACGCAGATGCCACGACGACTTCTGGGTAAGTTAACCCCCCATCCCACATTCACACGTGAAGTCATTAGAATTCATTTGAATTCTGAATTTGAGCCCGTCTGGACTCGAAAGCCCATGCCTGAATATAATTGCAATGTAGCATGGTGCAATTATATGCCAATAGTGCTTCCACACTGGTATGGTGTGAAGATATGCGGCAGAATAACACGCAGCATACTGTTCATTACTGGCAAACACGCGTGGTCCTGGCTGCATTGCAAGCATAAGTCTATGGACTGTATGCTGCACTGTATGGCGCACTGTATATGCTGCATCGCACTGGCACAGAGCATTGTGACTTTCATTACCTCTGCGATCCAATTTTTAACATGCACAACACCACGGGTATAATGTGAAAGTAGCCTTAGTGATAACTTGTTTTATCTCTACTGTTAAATAGCGATGGTCATGCCTAGGAGAAATCATGGAGAAGCATGTGATTTCTTTGATCAGCTGATAGATTTGCAAAGAAACCAAAGTAAGAAAGGAGGCCGCCCACCACTGGCTGCAAAAGTTGCTTGTATTGCGGAGCAAACACTACATGCTATACACCTGATGAAGGACCTGCGTGTCCGTAACGTGTAGTGTCTGTTCCGTAATACAAGCAACTTTTGCAGTCAGTGGTGTGCTGCAGGGATGGTCGTAGGCAGCCAACTTCGCTACGCTGGAACTACGCGTATTTTTACGCAAATACGCTTCGCAATCTACGGCTCCGAAATCAGCCACTTCGCTACGTTAGCATACCGTAGACTACGCATTAAAATACGCAAGCTTCACGTATTGCGTAGCGTAGTTGATGTGACCGCTTATGCCCTTATGCGGAAAAATTTCCGCAATAATCTGCTAACTATGCGCATACACAAACTAATTTAAGCATACATTCCAACATCCAATGCGAAATTGTATGCGTACAAAGGGCAATAAAATTTCTGCGCATGCGCAATGACCCATTTCAATGCAGTTACCACACGCGTAGTTGACTTTGCAATACATACGTCAACTACGCGTAGCGGGCGAAGCTACCCATAGCGGGACTACGACTACGTGGAAATGCATAAGTGTAGTTCTTAAACTTCGCCTACGAACTACGACGCGTAGTTGCGTACTACGATGCGTAGATTCGCGCTGGCGTAGTTTACGAGCAACCCTGGTGTGCTGCCTCCTTTCTTAAGTTAGTTGCACCTGGACCATTAGAGCAATCCGGTCGAGGCCTGGCACCGGCTTATACTCAGGAATATTCTACCTGGGAGCTGTTTTATGTGGAATTCTCATTTGTATGCACTGCATATAGATTTACAAAGCTCTGATTTACTGTGATCACATCCTGCTTTAGCCCATGATCAGGGCTAGTAAATCAGAGACTTACATATCTATCACCTGACCAAATTGATCACATGGAGAAGTATGTGATTAGTTTGGTCATATGCTTCTCCATGTGAGCAAACTGATCACATGCGTCTCCATGACCATGAGCTTTAGATTGTAAGCTTGCAAGGGCAGGGCTCTTTCACACTTTTGGGTTTTGCATTTTGTTACACATTTGTTCATGTCACTGTTATTACCAATTCTGTACTTTGTATCAACTCTGTATTTTGTATACTGGTGTATACCATTGTCTGTGTTATTTTGCACCCCATGTTTGTTTCTTGCTCTGTAAAGTGCCACAGAATACGTTAGCGCTTTATAAATCAATAGTAATAATAATGAGCTCTCCTAGACCATCACTGCTGTTAGTTAGTAGTAGTGTAAGAAGAACAAGGACAGGAAGTGCAGGCAAGAGTCAGTACAAATAGGATTTTGGTCTAAAAATAAAATCAGTAATGCAATGCATTGAAAATATAGAGGATACAATTAACATTTTCTATAAAGTAAGAAATAAAGTACAATTATCTTGAAACCACTAGACTTGTTTGTGGAAAGGCATCAGTTTAAACTGAAAGGAAAAGAGGTCCAGAGGTCTGTTTAAGCAGGAATTTCTGTTGACATGTCCATCTCACATTGCATATATTCACTAGTAGTGGGATGTGTGTAGGCAGCACAGCACTCCAATTAGTTCTCCTGGGTGGCAGGATCATAGGCAAAGCATGACTGATGATCTCGGCTTGTGACATTCAGGCCTCTCACTGGTAAATCAAACTGATGAAGGTCAGGAGAATATTGTGCTAGTTGGACAAAACGCCCATAGCATGACTGTAATGGAAGTGTACGCTTTGGAAAGTGAAAAGCAGAGAATCCATTTGTATTTGTTTATCTTTCTTTGGCAATAAGCCTGTTCCAGCTTATTTCAGCACTTTGGTGGATGTAATAGTCATGATTCTTCAGAGGCCTTACCAGTTCAATATTGTGCCACCACCTGCCCCATGTGAGAAGCTTGCAATTCATTGTATATATGAACATGCCACCATATATTCTAAAGCCAGCTGCAATTATCTTCTGTTTCATCAAGCTACACTGTACAAAGCTGTTAGTGGAGGGCTTTTAGGTTTATTTTAGTCCACTAAATAAAATACTGGCATTTTTGTTTTAGACTTTTTTGGGTACCCCACATGAGTAGCCACATAAAGATGGTTCACTCAACAGTGTACACTGTTGCCAAGCACAGATCATAAAACGTTGCATTAGCTTTCTGGCCAGGAGAACAGGGACAACAATATGTGTTGGCAAAATAATTGGTTGGCTGCACTTTAAAGGCAAAACTCAGTCTCAGTTCTGTCATGTAACAGAACACGATTTTACGTTAATGACTCATAAAGTGTTGTAAAAAAAAAAGCACACTGCGGTTTGTCCAAATTAAAAAAGAAAGTTCATTTTCTTCGTTTATTTTGTGAAAAACTAGGATTTTTACACAACTTTTTGCAAAACAGTTTTCTTCAGCTCCATATTGTACAAACACTCGTGACGAGTGTCTATAATACACTTTAAATGACAAACTCTACAGTCATAATTTATTCATTAACGTTCAAGTTGCTGCTCAAGAGGAAAATAGAGGCAGTCTTCGGTGGAGACCAGTGTCTGTTGGCTCATCAGCGCCTGCAGAAATCTGGCTGCAGCCACTAGCCAATAACATAAAAGCAGCACAAAATCTTTGGGGATTGTTTCAAAGCGATATATGAGGCACACAAGAGCTCCACTCATTTTCCTTGACGAAAAACTTGGGCTGGCAGCAGGACTGTAAGAATACAAATCATGAGAAACTCAGAGCCATCTGCTGTCAGCTGCAGTTATAGCAAGCACATTAATCTAATGGTACATGTACAGTAAACAAATAAAAAGAGCACCTCAAGCCAAAAAATATTTTCACTTAATGTAACAACAGATCTGGCAGCAATTTTGTTGATTTCAAACATAAGAAACGAAGGAAGAACATTACAGATCAGTTAACATGAAAATACAGCTCACATATCCGGGGAAAAAAACGTAATATTAGGAAACAGGCAGAATGTTTAAACAAAACAAATCAAACTTAACAAAATATAGCAAAAGCATGAATGGCTTCAGTAATGTCTACAATATTTGATTTCTATGGATCACAGCTGGAAGTTGTTCAACATTTCTGTGCTCCTGTATTTCTATTTACTGTATGTCTCATTTTAAACACAAATTTATAACTACACCTTCTCTTTTGTTGCTTCGTACACTTTAGGAGAAAGTTGCACTATGACATCACAGCACAACGTAGCTGAAAAGTTACATCGCACAGTAGCGTTGTGAGCACACAGTGAGGCAATGAAAAGTAAAATGAAAGTATGCCTCACTGAAACTGTAAATGCTTGTGTTACCATCTTAACGCACAGCACACTGCGCATTACTGCATCTGAAGCCTCCACACCACAATCAATATAAAGCCTTACAGTAATATTATTGTAGTAGCACTGCGTAGGCTCAGAGCACTTCCGGCCACAGGAGCTCAACGGGGGGGTTCTCCCCAGATATGAGTACTTTGAAGGGCCAATTCTGGACGATCGAGAAGGAGGCCGAGGGAGCGATCAGCGTGGAGGGGGCTAGAGGGAGCCCCAGGTATATTTTATTACTTCTTAAGTTTCAAGTTTACTTAGTTTCAGATGTTTATAGCGTAATTCCTTCTTGGTTACAAAAAATATCTGTTCTGGACACGCCCTTTTGTTTTTAAAAATCAGCTTATCATTCTCAGCCAGCTGAAGATGTCTTAAAGCGGATATAAGCACAAATGCCATTTTCTCCCATCTCTGCAATCAGTACATTTATGTGCACTTTCTAAAGCAGAGGTGGGTAAACCTTTTTGACTCGTGTGCCAGAAAGCAATATTAAATGTGGCAGAGGGGCGGGACCAGTGCAAGCAGTGGCGTAGCAATAGGGGGTGCAGAGGTAGCGATCGTATCGGGGTCCTTGGGCTAGAGGGGCCCCGTGAGGCCCACCCTCAACCACCTCTTTATTGGTCATGTGCTGATAATATTCACTTTTATAGATACTTTAAATAGTAGTAATCATTAACAAACTCTTCCCCATCCCCTTTTTCCATCTCTGATGCTGTGGTTGTCCTTTATTGGCTTTGGTGGACCATATCAATTGTTATGTATAGCATGCTTGGGGGGGCCCAATGCAAAACTTGCTCTGGGGCCCATAGCTCCTTAGCTACGCCACTGAGTGCAAGTAGCCCACACTACCTTCCCCAGAAGCCAAATGTGCACCTAGTCTTCAGGGGAACATCTGGCAGTTTAGTGACACAAATTGTTACAATGTACTTTCTAAAACTACTGAGAAGGCTGATGTACAGTATCAAGACAGGTACACATGAAACTGGAGCAAAGGTTTGGCAGATGCCTGGGGATACCAACACTGAATTTATATATGTAGCCCCTATGTACAGAAGCTCCCCTCTTCCATCTACAGCCCTCCTTCGGCATGTGTTGCTGCAGCCCTCTATGATCATCCAAACCATATGCAACAGTCCCCTCAGCTCTGTGGAGTTATTTTTTCACGTACATCATTTCTATTCCATTTTCATGTTATATAGCAATAGCATCCCTTTTCCATTTTAAGACCCCCCACCACCACCACCACTTAAACGGCCTATATAGTCTTTGCAGAAAACTGTCAGAACAGACACTTATTTAAAGATTGCATAAAAAATTAAAATTGTTGAATGAAACTAGGATTCTAACTGATGGATCGGCAGAACTATTTCACTCTTATTCTAGTTTCTGTGGTGTACATCAAAAAAGGGCGTTGGGGAAAAAAGGTCGCGGGGTGTAAACGATAAGCGGTAATACTGTTTATAAAAAATATTGTGTTGTATTTCGTTTACAAATAATGTTTTACAAATTTAGAAATCATTAAATAATGTGTATGAAATCGCCAATTGTGAAAACGTTAATCTTCCCTGTTTCAAAAGTGAAACGTATAATTACATTTGTTAAAAAAAATGATAATATATGTTTAATCGTTATAATTTTATATTATTGTGAATAACCTTCATTTATCATTTCTTCTTATAATAAAATCTGAAAATATTGTTTATAACAATGATATAAAGAGAACTACATTCGTAATAAGTGTTGTAAAACATTAGTAAATATTACTAAAATTTTTACTAAAACGAAACCTAATCCTACTGTCACACAGAACCCTCCCTGTACCTATTCTTAACCCTAAGACCCCCCTGGTGGTGCCTAACCCTAACCACCCCCCTGGTGGTGCCTAACCCTAACCACCCCCTGGTGGTGTATATTGTACTGTAACTATACCTAACCCTACTCTCTCACAGGACCCTCCCTGTACCTATCCCTAACCCCTAGACCCCCCTGGTGGTGCCTAACCCTAACCACCCCTCTGGTGGTGCCTAACCCTAAGACCCCCCTGGTGGTGCCTAACCCTAACCACCCCTCTGGTGGTGCCTAACCCTAAGACCCCCCTGGTGGTGCCTAACCCTAACCACCCCCCTGGTGGTGCCTAACCCTAACCACCCCCCTTACTGATCGCTTTATTATGTGGATAATAATGTTTTACAAATAGTAACTGTAAAAAATATATTGCAATTTACGTTACGTACTGGTTGCTTTATTTTGTGAATAATAATGTTTTACAAACAGTAAGGGATAACATTTTAAATAATGTTTTAGTTAAATATGATAAATATGTTAAGTATTTTTATAAACGTTATTCGTCACGGGCGCATTTTCTAAACTTAAAGCATCACAAGCACAGTTATAAAACATTAAAAATCTCTGGGCGCCGTTTGTAAAACGTTAATAATCTTCGGTGCCCTTTTTTCCTGTGCGGCGCCCATTAAACTATATTTATTATGGGAGTGAGTGAATGGCGGCGCCCTTTTTGTCCACTAGCTGCCAGCGCCCTTTTTTCCTGTTAACGTTTCTGTGCACTTGTCTTGATGAATCCACTTCAGTGCACTATGGCAGTGATCTGCAAACTTAACTCTCCAACTGTTAAGGAACTACAAGTCCCACAATGCAATTGCCTCTATGAATCATGACTGAGGCTGTCAGATTACTGCAATGCATTGTGGGACTTGTAGTTCCTTAGCAGCTGGAGAGCCACGTTTGCAGATCACTGCACTATGGTCAGAGATGCAGCAAGGTCGGCTGCAAGTCAGTGACTTAGGCTTCGTTCACACATAAATCTGTACATTTCCGGTCCAGTCCTGTCCTGTACTGTCAGTTTTGCATCGGTTTTCTATCAGTTTTACCTGACAGGATTGGAACTGTACACCTTTTATGTGTGAACACACCCATAGAAAACTGATCTAAAACTGACAGGTCTGGACTAGACTGGAAATCTACAAATACATGTGTGAATCAAGCCATAGAAGACTCATACAAAACTGATGCCAACTGTGAAAAACTGACATGATTGGACACTTCTTATGTGTGAGCCCACCCATACTTTATATATACACAGGTGTTTATAGGAAATAATCTTTTTATCACATATTGTAAATGTGCTCATTTACATATCTCAAGTATCTTAAATTTCAAAACACATTCTTTTAGTGTGACCATGTAGGTCATGTTCCTCTTCCCATCCTCTAGAAATGAAGCAATTCTTACATGCAGAAAAAGAGTTTAGAAATGTAGATCTTAACAACAACAACAAAAAAGATATGTTCTCAATTTACTGACCTGCTAAGCTAAATATTACATTGCGAATAATATTCAAGAGAGGTTCTCACATACTACGCACGAGTGATAACATGTTTTCTCTATTACACAGATATAACACATGGAAGAACTAAATGGTACTAACTTTTATCACAATAAGCATTCAGAGCTAAAGCATACTCTCAGTACCAAGCTATACCACAAGAGGGACACAAAGCACAACATACACACAAGCTCTCCTCAGCGTTACAGTAACGATGTACACTACTGAGTGAAATGGAAGAACAAGATACCAAACGCTGCATTGCCGGAAGCAAGCAATAATAACCTTTTTATTCCGTCTGTGAACAGTGAAATGGGACTGGTTGCTATGAGTTACTAAACATGTCCATTATTAATATGCAGGTAAATTCCTTCCAGTAAAATAGTATTGCAATAGTTGCTAAAACTTTCAAGTACAGAAACACATTATTGGCTGGAAAACTAAAAAAGTTACTGCCCTCCTGCAAGTTGCTAGGATAGATTGCCTCAGCTAATGTCAGCTGATGCTACTTGGTCCATAAAAGGAATTTCAAACAGTGTGTTGCCATTTGTTCATTCGCCCTTTCAACTGAGCCGTACATGCTGCTCAGCAAGGAGCTTAACAGCGTGTCTGGGCAGCAATCATTCCAAAACTGAAGCCATTTTGAGTAACAAAACTCTAATGTGTGTACCAGGCTCAAGAAGGATGAGGAAAAGAATAACACTAAAATTGAGTGCTATTCCTAACAGTAGCTAGTAGTAGGAGTTTGCATTTTAATTAATTACCATATTTACTCCTAATTGTATATGAGTATACTTGCAATAGAAAATTCCCCTTTCGGACTTTGTATAATAGGTTGGTGATTGAACTTTGCTAGGATTGCTTCCTTTCCTATCCCTTTTTCTTCTGATATACTGTAAATCTGTTTACATGTTTACATCTTTATTGCGTTTACATCGCTTCAGGTACACTTTAAATGTGGTTAGAATGTTTTTCAAATGAAACTTAGACCAAAAATGTAACATAGTTGAATTGCAGAGTTTAGTTTATTAGTCCATATTTCTCTACACTCAGTGAGCACTGAATGCTAATAAGAGCTGTAGACGGGTGATACGCATTAGGGACAAGCAAAGGTGACATTCAGAAGCTATAATTCCAAGCAGGGATCAGCACACTTTTTCGCTATCAGTATAGGTGTTATGGCACGCGCCAGAAGTCAACCAAAGTGGGAACTGGGCGGGCATTTCTCAAAATGGCCAATTTAAGTGGGAACTGGGCGGGCATTTCTCAAAATGGCCAATTTAATTGAAACATCACTGGCCAAAGTCCAACATTGGCCAGCCAAATATGCAAAATGGCTTTCCTGCCATTTCCCTATTGGCCCGGTGTCATGTCACTTTCTTGGACATGAAATAATCTGGAGCAGTGGGAAGGTTAAGGTTAGGCATTGAAGAGGGGGAGGTAAATGGTAGGCAAAGGAGAGTGGAGATTAGTGTTAGACACTAGAGAGGCGTTAGGCCTGTAGGTTGCATATTACGAAGAAAACGCTTTTTTGTCACCTCACCAGACAAGGTATGATGTATTCTCTTACATCTTACCTTCTCCACTTTCCACATTGCCCGGCCAGATTGGGAACTGCCAACACTTCTGGCTTTGGCCCTAACATAGGCACAGAGTAACATCCCATACTGTACGTATTAAAGGTGGCATGTCAATATTGTTAAATAGGACAAATATTAGTGATGCTTCTTGGTGGGTTTACACCTAAAATGCTTGCACTTAGAAAGTGGTATATTAGAAGTACAACTCTCAGTAAGTACTGTACAATTCCACTGCAAAAACAGGTTTATAACTGAAAGGTCAAGTTATATAAAAAAATATTTTAATTTAAAGTTAATAGAACTGCAAGGTATATTTGGATGGTAAGGACAGTATTAGAGTTAAGGGAAGGGAAGAAATGATGGTTAGGTGTAATATACTGGTTTCAGGGCCACAACTGCCATTACAGCAAAGGGGGCACTTGCCCAGGGCCCCCAACCACTGGTGGGCCTCCCAGACCCCCTAGGGGGTCTCCAGTGACTGCTCATGAGTCCCTCCTCTGTCCTGTCAGCTGCTCTTTACATTTCTCTCTTCAATCCCGCTTCCTGCTTCTTCTCCATGATCCAGCACAGGTTATGCGTAAATAACATGCACCGCATGGAGAAGAGCCAGGCAGCTAGGCTGAAGAGAGAGCATGGACAGAGCAGCTGCTAGGACAGGTGAATTATTACAATGCAGCCACACATTGTGCAAGGGCACCAGGGACTCAGAAGCAGTCAAGGGGAGACCACCTGGTGGGGGGGGGGGGGAGATAGCTGGGAGGGGAGGGTAGAGGGGCCCTTAGGCCTTGGTGTTACTTAAACCGGCCCTGAGTGGTTTGTATTAGAATATGGTGCTTAGTAGGCTGGCAACTCCTCCATCATGACTGGTATCTCTGCATGGTGTGTCAGTAATGTAAATTGTCCATGTATTGCACTCCATTGTCAATGAATGTATTCCAAAGGTTACTGCAGTACTTGTAAACACTAAGAAGCTTAACGAGGCTGATTTATCTGCTTCCTTTGTATATTACTCAACTGGCAAATTAAAATTAGTTTTATTTATACAGTAAATTATGGATATCATAAGTGGTTATAATGCCACAAATATGAATGTATACAGTTAGTGCTAAGGGATTACGCCAATCAGCTTTGTGGGGGTTCAGGGAACTTGGGGCCAACAACATACATTTGCCATGAAATACAAAAGGATCTGGATTTCAAAGGCATGAAGAAGTCTTTCTAATGATAAAAACAGAGAAATGGCAAAAGCCCCAGATTTATATAGAATCAGATCAAGCTACAGTAAAGCAGCACAGCATGTATTTTACAACAAGGTTATAAAACTTGATCCGAACAGTGGTAATGGCAATCCACGCCACATAAAATGAATTTTGCAGGTTAATGAAAAGCTTCATATTTTCCATGAGAGAACTGTAGATGTACCTGCCATACCCACAGCAGCAGTGCAGGCAGGTTCATTACTATTAACACCTGGGACTTACTGCAGCCAAAATCTTAACGTTTTTACCATTATCGGCTCTAGCCACTGAGAATGTCCTCCTTGGCACAATAGAAAGCCCAAAGCTCTATTTAAATGAAACTTCAACCAGCACAGTAACTAATCACCGGCCCCCTTCAAAGCAGTAGCAGGACTGCAAGAGTCCCAAGTAAGAAAACAGTGAAATAAAAGGGTCTAGCAAAATTAATGTGCACATGGACATACGCAAGTATGGCAGAAGCATATGAATATACAGTATAACTTCCAATCTGGGCTCAGAGATTTTAGTTCTAGAAAGCATGAAAACTTTAAAGTGGAACCCATCTCAAAACAGTTTCTTTTTATTCTAGATGGAGTGAATTAGTCTACTGATAGCATTATTAAGAACAGAATGTAAGAGGCAATATTTCCACTGGGGACACAGGCAGGCATAGATCCTAATAAATAATGTAACTTCTACCTGTACAGTTCCATCCTTTGCAGTTCATGTGACTGTAGCAGACAAACTGATGTAATGGCCTGAGCCTCTACGCAAAAAAGGTAAAAACAATTATGTAACAACTTAATGCATTTCATTTGTTTACATATAAACACTTAACCACTTTACCCCCGCGTGTACGTATTTCTCCGCCCCTTTTTCCATCCTTTAACAACCAGGGACGGAGAAATACGTACTTTCCGCGTTCCCAACGCTGTCCGCGCTCCCGCTCGTAAACACGCCGCCCGCCGCTAGTAAACACGCCGCTGCCCGCTCGCCCAGAGATCAATGAACGGGAAAATCCAAGCCCCGCAATGATCCGCTGCTCTCCTATGGGCAGCGCGATCATTGTGAGAAAAAACTCACGTGTCCAGCCTCATTATACTTCCTCCAAGCTTCCGGAAGGAAGCTTGGAGGTCGCATTAAAACAAAAAGTTACTGTGGCCATCTTGTGGCCAAATAGTAAACTACACCCTACACATTTTTCACATACAAATAAATGACTTTTACACATAAAATTAACTCATTACCTCCCACACTCCCCATTTTTTTTTTTTGTAATTAAAAAAAAAATAAAAAAATTTACAATTAAAAAAAATACATAAATAGTTACCTTAGGGACTGAACTTTTTAAATATTTATGTCAAGAGGGTATAACACTGTTACTTTATAAACTATGGGCTTGTAATTAGGGATGGACGCAAAAATGAAAAAAATGCACCTTTATTTCCAAATAAAATATTGGCGCCAAACATTGTGATAGGGACATAATTTAAATGGTTTTATAACCGGGACAAAAGGGCAAATACATTTCATGGGTTTTAATTACAGTAGCATGCATTATTTAAAAACTATAATGGCCGAAAACTGAAAAATAATTATTTTTTTCCCCACATTTTTCCTATTTTCCCATTAAAACACATCTAGAAAAAAATCATTCTTGGCATAATGTCGCACCTAAAGAAAGTCTAATTGGTGGCGGAAAAAACAAGATATAGTTCATTTAATTGCGATAAGTAATGATAAAGTTATAGACGAATGAATGGAAGGAGCGCTGAAAGGTGAAAATTGCTCTGGTGCTCAGGGGGTAAAACCCCTCAGTGGTGAAGTGGTTAAACTCCACTGCCCACACAGTGTGGTCTGCTCTCTGTCTGTACACCACAAACCATCATAATCAAACCTCACCTGAAACTCGCACCTCTGTTTTTACTCATATTTAATAGCCTAAGTGGTCAAAATCATCTAAAGCCTCCTAACAGATTATTTCAGAAGAAATCTCTTATTTGATATCATTGAGTTGACTGACTGCTGCAAGGTCAATTAGTATAAATAAGTTTTGACTATAAATATATGCTGCTTGGGCATCTCACAACACTTTTTCCTTTATAAATGAAAAAGTTACTCCATTCGCACAGAGTCACAGGTTGGCTGGCTGGTTACACCAGACCCTCTACTGGGTTTCACCAACTCTCATTCCACTGACACAGCCATGCTGTAGTCCACAGGTGCTGAAGTCCTGTCCCCAAGGGGTATATATATATATCTATGCCAGTGCTTAGGATTGACTGAAAATGGAGAAATGTGTCCTACTTGATGAACCATACTTTTCCTCATTCAACCCCATCAATTAATTGCAGCTGTGCCAAAAATGTGTGAGGACCTTGAGGAGTAAAGTTTGACATCCCTGTGACATTCACGTACTTCTCATTGGTCTTACTGGTAGTCAGCTGTTTTCAACCCTGGTGTGCCTTGGGAATATAATCTTCATCATGTACCCCTTGTAGATTGCACTGGTGAAGTCCAAGTCAGTCTCTTAGGTTCTGCACCTTAGTCTTTCTCAGAGTTCACACCTGAGTCAAAGCACACTAACTGGCACACTTTTTATTCAATGTGCCTACATATGCAGAATCAGGGTCATTCATAATGATTGCTAAAGTGACACTGTTGAGAACAAACACTATATGGACACGTCATGTTTGTATAGCCTAGTGACATGTGCTATTTGATGAAATTCTTGTTACTCAGAGGAAATTGCTTTGAAACCTGAAGTGAAAATAAATGCTATAGTTAATTGTATGTGCAGTAGCATTGGTATATAGCAATTTCCTGTTGTCTGTTGTACTTGTTTTCTTACCCAGGGATTAAATCTGATCTCTGAAGGGTGCAGAGAAGCAATTTCAGTGTGATGAAAAATCTGGTTCATTCAGAAATAATTGGATTTGAGTTTTTTATGACTATGGTAATATCAGAGTTGCTTGTGCAGTCAGACAAAAGTGTGTTGACTTCTGTTTATTTTTCATGACTGTATTCAACTGAGGTGTTTCTGTCTCATTTGAATACATTAGCTCTTGTATTTAAAAAAAAAGTGAACACCGGCATGTTCTAAATAGTACTATACGTGCCCATGTTTATCTCATCATCATGTCACGTGTCATTTCAGGTATACTTTATGTGTGTGAGATGTAAAGCTTTGGTCTTGGGAATAAAGTGGAAGGTGAAGCAGGTCGTAGGTGTGTTTGACATTTTTATGTTCCACAGAACTGCTAATTCTGGCAAAGCCATCATACTCTGTGACATTGTTTGATTAAACTGTGAGTTGTCCAAAAAGGTAAGACAAAAGAATAACACAGAGATATTTGCACTAAATATTTTTCCAGCCAGCAACAGCTGTCACACAATGATGAAGCTTAATTCAGTTAATGCGGTGAGGATCACTTTTCAGAGAAGTATGATGGAGACAATAAGGCATTGTTTAAGTCAGAATTTAAAACACATATTTTTAAAATAATAATGGTAAAGGAGAAGAGATTGTTGCATTCAAATAGAAGACAGTCATCAGAGTTTTTGGCCCACTATAATTTGAATTTCGGAAACAAAGGAAGACACAGCACCTATTTTAATTGTGTAAGGTATAAGAGAAGACTTTATTTTGTCCCCTTTTCTGCTTTAAGGAAACATGAAGTGAGAAGAATATAGAGATTACATTGCTGACACTTTTTCAAACTAATACTATCTGTCTGTACTGTTAAATGTAATTTTGCCTTCTTAAAGTAAACCCAAGATATTTAGAATAAAAGAAAAATATACATACCTGGGGGCTTCTACCAGCCCCTTTCAGGCTGCTCGCTCCCTCAATGTCCTCCTGCACTACCTGGAACCTCCGCACTTCAGCCCAGTAATTCAGCTAGTAGGGGCTTACTGCACAGATGCTGAACACTCCCGGCCGTGGGAGCGTGACTTGCCCTGCGCTCACTGGCACGACTGACAGAATAAGCGGGCTGCTTAGCAGAAGAGCTAGGCGGATTGGGAACACAGCGAGGGACCGGTCAGTCTGTAGGGGGCTGGAGGAAGCCCCAGGTATGCATATTTTTTTTTATTTTGACCATCTCAGGTACTCTTTAAAACAGAAGGTATTAGTGATAATTCAGTTGTAAGCGAGCAACTGTGGTTTCCCATAATTCATCACCCCCTAATATGCAAATCATCTCTTAATGCCCTTGAAGGCATGACTGTACATCAGAACCACTGGTGTGTAGTGAGCCAGTAGTTAATACATTTTACAGAGCCACATCAATCCAACATACATACAGCCTGTTTCGGATGTATTGGTCCCCCATCAGTGCATGATATGCATTGTACTTATTATGTTGTCTGTTTGGCTAGCTAGGCCAGGACTTCCTTTCAAAGTGGAGTTGGATGGTAGCCTGAGGTTCCAAGTAAAATACTGCAATACACATCCTGCTACTAAGATGCTACAGTAGGTACCATGGGCACAAGAGAAGAAGTTTGACATGCTTCCGTAGCTTATTGTGTATTGTATTGTGTACTTAAAAATATGTGTAACGAATGCCTGTGTTTTAAATGAGGCTATGGATAATCCAGAGTTCCTTTTTTGTCCATTTTGGCATCATCCTCTAATACACTTACCCAGGAATAAGAACAACTAGGCACATTAGATGTCCCAACTAACTGACTCAAATAGCTGCATGCTTATTCGAAATATCAGACAAGACTTTAGCCATAGACCCTGAACTAGCATGCAGATCAGATGTTTTTAACACAAGTCAAGACAAGGTTAGCTGCATGCTTCTTTCAGGTGTGTGATTCCGAAACTACAGTACAGACACTACTGACCAGGAAAATGAGCCGGACTGCCAGGCAACGGATATTGTATAACCACTTACCGACCGCCCACTGCACAGGGGGCGGACGGAAAGTGGATCCCGCAAGGACCGCCGCATGCACAGAGGCAGCGGTCCTTGTACGGGCATGGGCGGAGAGATCGCGTCATCTGTGACGCGATCCTCCGCCGGGGATCGATGGCCGGGGATTTAGCCTCAAGCTCGCCGGCCACTTAGCAGCGCCGGCGGGGGTAGGGGGGATACAGAATTCCGCCGATCAATGCGTATAATAGGCTTTGTAATGTATACAAAGCCTATTATACAGGCTGTCTCCTGCCCTGGTGGTCCCAGTGTCCGAGGGACCACCAGGGCAGGCTGCAGCCACCCTAGTCTGCACCCAAGCACACTGATTTCCCCCCCCCCCTGCCCCCTGATTGCCCACAGCACCCCTCAGACCATCCCCTGCCCACCCCCCAGACCCCTGTTTGCACCCAATCACCCTTTAATCACCCATCAATCACTCCCTGTCACTATCTGTCGACACTATTTTTTTTTATTCCCTAAACTGCCCCCTGCTCCCTCCTGATCACCCCCCCACCCCTCAGATTCTCCCCAGACCCCCCCCCCCCCCGTGTACTGTATGCCTCTATCCCCCCTGTAATAACCCACTGATCACCTGTCAATCACCTGTCAATCACCCATCAATCACCCCCTGTCACTGCCACCCATCAATCAGCCCCTAACCTGCCCCTTGCGGGCAATCTGATCACCCACCCACACCAATAGATCGCCCACAGATCCGACGTCACATCACCCCCCAAGTGCATTGTTTACATCTGTTCTCTACCCTAAACACCCACTAATTACCCATCAATCACCCCCTATCACCACCTGTCACTGTTACCCTTCAGATCAGACCCTAATCTGCCCCTTGCGGGCACCCAATCACCCGCCTACACGCTCAGATTGCCCTCAGACCCCCCCTTATTAATTCGCCAGTGCATTAGTTACATCTGTTCTTCCCTGTAATAACCCACTGATCACCTGTCAATCACCTGTCAATCACCCATCAATCACCCCCTGCCACTGCCACCCATCAATCACCCCCTGTCACTGCCACCCATCAATCAGCCCCTAACCTGCCCCTTGCGGGCAATCTGATCACCCACCCACACCAATAGATCGCCCGCAGATCCGACGTCAGATCACCTCCCAAGTGCATTGTTTACATCTGTTCTCTACCCTAAACACCCACTAATTACCCATCAATCACCCCCTGTCACTGCTACCCATCAGATTAGACCCCTATCTGCCCCTAGGGCACTCAATCACCCGCCCACGCCCTCAGAACGCCCTCAGACCCCAGCCCTGATCACCTCGCCAGTGCATTGCTTGCATCTATTCCCCCCTCTAATCACACCTTGAGACACCCATCAATCACCTCCTGTCACCCCCTAGCACACCTACCCATCAGATCAGGCCATAATTTGCCCCGTGTGGGCTCCTGATCACTCGGCCAAACCCTCAGATCCCCCTCAGACCCCCTTCCGATCACCTCCCCAGTGCATTGATTGCATCTATTTTCCCCTCTAACCACCCCCTGAGACACCCATCAATCACCTCCTGTCACCCCCCTAGCACTCCTATCCATCAGATCAGGCCCGATACAACCTGTCATCTAAAAGGCCACCCTGCTTATGACCGGTTCCACAAAATTCGTCCCCTCATAGACCGCCTGTCATTAAAATTTGCAGATGCTTATACCCCTGAACAGTCATTTTGAGACATTTGGTTTCCAGACTACTCATGGTTTTGGGCCCGTAAAATGCCAGGGCGGTATCGGAACCCCACAAGTGACCCCATTTTAGAAAAAAAGACACCCCAAGGTATTCTGTTAGGTGTATGACGAGTTCATAGAAGATTTCATTTTTTGTCAAAAGTTAGCGGAAATTGATTTTTATTGTTTTTTTCACAAAGTGTCATTTTTCACTAATTTGTGACAAAAAATAAAATCTTCTATGAACTCGCCATACACCTAACGGAATACCTTGGGGTGTCTTCTTTCTAAAATGGGGTCACTTGTGGAGTTCCTATACTGCCCTGGCATTTTAGGGGCCCTAAACCGTGAGGAGTAGTCTAGAAAACAAATGCCTCAAAATGACCTGTGAATAGGACGTTGGGCCCCTTAGCGCACCTAGGCTGCAAAAAAGTGTCACACATGTGGTATCGCCGTACTCAGGAATGGACAATTGTGTTTAAAAAAAATCAAACAATTGTCATTTACAGAGATATTTCTCCCACCCAGCATGGGTATGTGTAAAAAATACACCACAAAACACATTATACTACTTCTCCTGAGTACGGCAGTACCACATGTGTGCCACTTTTTTACACCCTAAGTACGCTAAGGGGCCCAAAGTCCAATGAGTACCTTTAGGATTTCACAGGTCATTTTACGACATTTGGTTTCAAGACTACTCCTCACGGTTTAGGGCCCCTAAAATGCCAGGGCAGTATAGGAACCCCACAAATGACCCCATTCTAGAAAGAAGACACCCAAAGGTATTCTGTTAGGAGTATGGTGAGTTCATAGAAGATTTTTTTTGTCACAAGTTAGCGGAAAATGACACTTTGTGAAAAAAAAACAATTAAAATCAATTTCCGCTAACTTGTGACAAAAAAAAAAATCTTTTATGAACTCACCATACACCTAACGGAATACCTTGGGGTGTCTTTTTTCTAAAATGGGGTCATTAGTGGGGTTCCTATACTGCCCTGGCATTTTAGGGGCCCTAAACCGTGAGGAGTAGTCTTGAAACAAAAATGACCTGTGAAATCCTAAAGGTACTCATTGGACTTTGGGCCCCTTAGCGCAGTTAGGGTGCAAAAAATTGCCACACATGTGGTATTGCCATACTCAGAAGAAGTAGTATAATGTGTTTTGGGGTGTATTTTTACACATACCCATGCTGGGTGGGAGAAATCTCTCTGTAAATGGACAATTGTGTGTAAAAAAAAATCAAACAATTGTCATTTACAGAGGTATTTTTCCCACCCAGCATGGGTATGTGTAAAAATACACCCCAAAACACATTATACTACATCTTCCGAGTACGGCGATACCACATGATTGCCACTTTTTTGCAGCCTAACTGCGCTAAGGGGCCCAAAGTCCAATGAATACCTTTAGGATTTCACAGGTCATTTTGAGAAATTTCGTTTCAAGACTACTCCTCACGGTTTAGGGCCCCTAAAATACCAGGACAGTATAGGAACCCCACAAATGACCCCATTCTAGAAAGAAGACACCCCAAGGTATTCCGTTACGAGTATGGTGAGTTCATAGAAGATTTTATTTTTTGTCACAAGTTAGCGGAAAATGACACTTTGTGAAAAAAAAACAATTAAAATCAATTTCTGCTAACTCGTGACAAAAAATAAAATCTTCTATGAACTCACCATACTCCTAACAGAATACCTTGGGGTGTCTTCTTTCTAAAATGGGGTCATTAGTGTGGTTCCTATACTGCCCTGGCATTTTAGGGGCCCTAAACCGTGAGGAGTAGTCTTGAAACAAAAATGACCTGTGAAATCCTAAAGGTACTCATTGGACTTTGGGCCCCTTAGCGCAGTTAGGGTGCAAAAAAGTGCCACACATGTGGTATCGCCGTACTCAGGAGAAGTAGTATAATGTGTTTTGGGGTGTATTTTTACACATACCCATGCTGAGTGGGAGAAATATCTCTGTAAATGGACAATTGTGTTTAAAAAAAATCAAACAATTGTCATTTACTGAGATATTTCTCCCACCCAGCATGGGTATGTGTAAAAATACACCCCAAAACACATTATACTACTTCTCCTGAGTACGGCAATACCACATGTGTGGCACTTTTTTGCAGCCTAACTGCGCTAAGGGGCCCAAAGTCCAATGAGCACCTTTAGGCTTTACAGGGGTGCTTACAATTAGGCACCCCCCAACATGCCAGGACAGTAAACACACCCCACAAATTACCCCATTTTGGAAAGTAGACACTTCAAGTTATTCAGAGAGGAGCATAGTGAGTCCGTGGCAGATTTCATTTTTTTGTTTGTCACAAGTTAGCAGAAATGGAAACTTTTTTTTTTTTCTTGTCACAAACTGTAATTTTCCGCTAACTTGTGACAGAAAATATTATCTTCTATGAACTCACTATGTCTCTCAGTGAATACTTTGGGATGTCTTCTTTCCAAAATGGGGTCATTTGGGGGGTATTTATACTATCCTGGAATTCTAGCCCCTCATGAAACATGACAGGTGGTCAGAAAAGTCAGAGATGCTGGAAAATGTGAAAATTCACTTTTTGCACCATAGTTTGTAAATGCTATAACTTTTACCCAAACCAATAAATATAGGCTGAATGGGGATTTTTTTTATCAAAAACATGTTTGTCCACATTTTTCGTGCTGCATGTATACAGAAATTTTACTTTATTTGAAAAATGTCAGCACAGAAAGTTAAGAAAATCATTTTTTTGACAAAATTCATGTCTTTTTTGATGAATATAATAAAAAGTAAAAATCGCAGCAGCAATCAAATAGCACCAAAAGAAAGCTTTATTAGTGACAAGAAAAGGAGCCAAAATTCATTTAGGTGGTAGGTTGTATGAGCGAGCAATAAACCGTGAAAGCTGCAGTGGTCTGAATGGAAAAAAAGGGTCTGGTCCTTAAGGGGGGTAAAGCCTACGGTCCTCAAGTGGTTAACTACTTACGTATCAGCAGTATCTAGCCCCTAAAGCACCAGAGACTGCCGGTACCAAAGAACGGCGTCTCCCGATGGTCACGTCACTCCTCCATCCCCGCAGGCAGTCCTCTCTGCTGTCTCTATGACGGCAGAGCTGTGTGAGCAGGTCAGGAACTGCTTTCATTGCCTCCTGACGCTGTCTATCAATGTAAGCCAATGGGATTGGCTTACAGTGATGACAGGGTCAGGAGACAATTAAATCGGATCCTTACTGGCTCATACAGCTCGGCCGTCATATAGATGGCAGAGCGTGTGATCTGCAGCGGGGAGAGAGCAGCACGATTGGCGGTAGATGCAAGAACGCGCAGTGGGATGATTGAAATCTACGCCCTGGCAGTGGTAAGGTGATCAAAACAAGGTGTAGATTTCAATCAGCACAGTCTGAAAGTTGTTAAAAGGAAAATAAATATGTCAGCTTCCATATGTTTCTCAATTTGAGTTCCTTTTCAGATTGCTTTGGGTGACTGATAAGCAGCTTGGTTGTCTGCTATGCAGTTTGTGTCAGGTGTGTGAGTCTAGCACCACTGCAGCCAAAGAGATCAGCAGGACTGCCAGGCAACTGGTATTGTTTAAAGGACCTCTGTCGCGAAAATCTTAAAAGTTAAAATACATGTTTAACGTACACAAATAGGAAGTACGTTTCTTCCGGAGTTAAATGAGCCACAAATTACTTTTCTCCTATGTTACGGTCACTTACAGTAAGTAGTAAAAATCTGACATTACCGACAGATTTTGGACTATCCCATCTTCTCATAGGGGGTTCTCAAGGTTTTCTTTATTTTTAAAAGTACTTAGTGAATGGCAGTTACTCCGTCCAACTGCCAAAAAAAGTGTACGATGAGCAGGGAGGCTGTCCAGCATCATTGTATAAATCTTTTTCAGGGAATGTCTTTATAAAGTATACAGGCCATGCTGAGAATCCCCCATAGAGACATGGTCTACCCCAAAACCTGTCGGTAATGTCAGATTTATACTACATACTGTAAGCGACAGCAACATAGGAGAAAAGTCATTTATGGCTCATTTTACTCTGGGAGAAATGTACTTCTTATTTGTATCTGTTTTAAATTTTAAGATTTGAAGATTTTCACGACAGTTTCTCTTTAAAAAAAATAAAATAAACATGGCAGCGTACACATACATCTTGCTTCAGGTTCCTTTTAAACATGGGATTGTTGAGCTGGAAGGGAAGAGTGCTAATCATTGAGCCATTGCGCAGAGCTTTTCTTTTCAGCTCAATTACAGGCTACTATAAAAGCTCTTTATTCTTCACTATCGATCACAAGAAAAAAAATCTGTGGAAGAGTAGCATTTACTACGGATACAATTTATTTTTGTTGTTATTGTAAAAATAATTTAATAATTATTCACACCAACATCTCAATAAAAAAATACTTTGACAAATGTGCTAGATTTTACACATTAACATGTTTTTTGTTTAATTATTTGCACATGTACATTTTTGCTTGGATTCCGAAACATCTGACATATCATTTCTATTCTGAAATGTTCTCATTGAAAGAAACTAAATGAACACATAGAGGGAGATGACACTTTTCTCACTGTTTACTGTGCCAGAAAACAAGGATGAGAACTCGCTCATTCTACCAAATAAGAGCAGATGGAAGTAATTGACCTTTATAGATATTCTCTCTTGTCATAGCCGGCAAAGCACAGCAAATTATTCAATCAACCTATTGGGGCTCTCAATAAATGTAATACATCTGCTGTCTGTGAAGTGTAAAGGTCATGCACTTTTCTTTCGCACAAGCCAGGCCTTTCACTTTCCCATTTCACAATGAATAGGAAATAACAGTCCATAAGTCATTGTTAGAGCTAATAAGGTAATCAGAGTTACAGAAATCCAAAGATAATCAAAAACAACTATGGAGGCATTTATGATTCCCACATGCTGCTGTCGGGGAGAGGTTCACATATAAAATGGATAGAGCAAACAGCAAGATTGCCGGTCATTTATCTCAACGGCATCACTGTAAACACATTTATGAAATCCAAGATAATATATTCATAAGCCCTGGTGTTTTTTAAGAGCAGCGAGAGTCCGAGTTCTACCTCTTTTTCTCTATTTACTAAATATCATGAAGTTAGATAGATACAAAGGATGTACAGTATACTACGGCAGGTATAACAGGCATAGAAGATGAACTGGTAGAGGATGGGGATGCATGGTTATTTACACCTGGTCCATACAGTCTCATTGCTGCCTTTTGGAGACAGTACTCTATAGTCCTGCTCCTACCTACTATTACCTACTTGTCCACCAGTCACAAAGGATACTGTTGTGTGTATGTTGGTTGAACCCCACATGAGGTGGAAATATAGCAGGCTATGCTCTGTTGCTATGATCAGAGCCTCTGAGAGGTTGTACAGCAGCAATGGGAATAAGCTGAGATGCAAAATGTTGAACCATCCATCTGCTGCCAACAAAGTGGTCCTCTGGTTAAAAAGCCTGTTAATGAGAAAAAGTGTGTTTTGGCAGGAAGAAAGGGGGTCATAAACTTCACTTTTCCCTATCCACTTTTATTATTGGCTTATATTACCATTTTTGGTATATCAGTATATACGTAGTTTGTCTACTGCCAGCATATTATCTATAATGAGCATGGTCTAATTTTGGCACATTATTTTTAACATACTGTATATCAGTACCATCATTAATGTCACTAATGTCATGTTACCAGAAGTCAGATTAAGCCAGTTAGTATAGAGGTGCTGATGATGACAGCCCTGTAAGGAAGATTTGTCTTACAAAACCTAACTAGGAGGTTTTTTTTAGGGAAGGTTCACACTAGCCATAAAAACGGATCATTTTCCAGAACGGACAAAAGCAGATAAATGGATAGGTCGATGAATTCCAAGTTATCTATAGAATCCGTTCATGCATATCATTTATACACTGTATCCATGGTCTCCATTGCAGTATTGCAACGTAATGTACCATCTTGTGTGATTTTTCTGAGCATCGCATACACAACATATGCTGATGGACACAATTCAAGTCTGTAGAGTTGTACTACATCCATTATCAGGTTTTACACCTGAAATGTGTGTTTGCGGTGCAATGCCCCACCTGGGTCGCATCATAATGCACAAAAAGTCAATCATATGACCCTGCAGCTGAGTGCGCCGACAGGGTCATATGCAAAGCACCGCCCCTCGCCCAGTGACGTACTTCCTGCTGGACAGGAAGTACGTCACTGGGTTTCCCAGTCATCCCCAGAATATTCTCATTGTTCCACTCATGCGCACCATACTGCCCCCACCAACATTTGTAAAATGTGAGTGTTGCCCATTGACTTGTGTTACTTCCCTCGCCGTGGAACTGCGACGTAACATGCTGATGACTTTGCAGCAGCTCGGTGGCAAATCGGGCACTTCTGGTATAACACGATGCGGTAAGAGTGCTAGGCCCCATTGCCTTGCATTGCAGTTGCGTTACCCTGCGGTAAAACAAAGTAACGCAACGCATTCTTTCAATGCAAGTGCAAAAGAGTCTTTTGCGGAAAAGAAAAAAACAACAAAAATCTACCCCAGCCACTTTTGAATCAGGTCTTGTCTGCCATTTCGTGAACAGCTAGCAATGGATACAGAAAATGCATATCAACAGACACGGCAGATCATACATCAACAACTGCTGTGATCATAGACGTTCCAGTCCTGCATTGTGTGGTCCTAGCATTACAGTCAGTTCTAATGGGGAGTAATAAGACTTGGAAAGTGCAGCCATTTTAATTCTGGGTCTGTTAAGAACTGGTTAATATGGGGTCACCCCTGCTTTGTGGATAAATATCTGCTGATTTCACCCCAAAACAAATGGTTTGCAGCAGAATAAAATGTAAGTGTCCTTTCAAGAATGACATAAAATAGTTATAGAAAACCTATTTGATTTTTCACCATAATTACATATGTATCACTAATCAAAACTATCCCATAATTAGTTCAGTGTGAAACTGCAATTTCTACAGTGGCATAAGTTATTATTTTAATACTTAATAAGAAGTAAAGCACAGTTTAAAGTGTGCATAATATGGCATTTGTTGAAACCTGTTACTCATTATAGAGATGGTGTAACAATTTCACATGAGAAGGGTGTACACTTGTAACTTTCAAGCCACATTCTACCAGCAAAAACTAGTTTTGCAAAAAAAAAAAGTCGATTGCATAAAGTGTAAAACTGTATGAACAATTACAGCGAGAGTTCATCTGACATCCAAAGTGAAAAGCTTAAGTCACTTCATCCTCTTGCCAGACAAATGCTTTTTAAACTGCTTGTATTTGGCATGATCTAAGCTCTCCAAAACGACTGGCCTGGACATTAAATATTAACACCCAATTTCTATTATTCACTGAACTTCTCCAGTTAAGAGGACTAAACACTCACTGCAAGTAGTCTGAGAAAGCAGAAAAGCCAGACAAAGTTCACTCAGCCTCGTCTATAAACAAAAATAAATTTCCAGATGTTGGATTTTTGCAGACTTCATACATATATTCCTAATTGAATTACACGTCACATCAATCCTTTCATTTTTATGTAGTACGTGGGTTAATATAGAGCCTTCTGTGCTCATGCTTTGTATATAGTTACACTGGTATTATTGGCTTCGGTTCCGCACATTTGTTATTTGTATATTTTTACAAAATGAAAAATATCATTGGATTACATGGTAAAATATTAATCTGCTATGCTCTATGCATAATATCAATCATTGCAAATGTCTAAGCTTGGGGCAGTCTGAAACAGGTTGTTCCCTGATCTGCCATTAGCTTGATCTGTCAGAAAATATAGACTAATCATTCATAGGTTATTGCATTACAAATACACACTGTGGTCCCTTTTAGGTACATATTGATATACAGCATGTGTGTTTATACAAAAGTGCAGCTATAGTTGCAAAATCAATCTGCCAAGTTTGAGATCTGAACTGGATTAGCTGGTGATAGTGGATATTTGCAGATATGAACAGATTCAGAGGTTTCACTCTCCTCTTTGGTTCCTTGTAAATGTATTCCATTCCTTATTGTTATCCAGGGTGCAAACTGTGCTTTCCCACAAATGCTACCATCTGAGGACTTCAGGTGCTGGCATCTGGGAAACAATAGGATTCTAGAATTCAGGGAGTACTGGTCCTTGGGCTATGTGGATACCAGCCCTTAGAGGCTTCAATATCTATATTTTGTCAGGGGGCTCTAACTGGACTCTTCCACACCCTATGGATCTCAAGGAGTTGTGACAATGAAATGAATTATGTACAACCTACTTAGAAATTAAAGTAATCCACCACCGTGCATCCTTTGGGGAACGGTATTGTGCTGGTCGTGAATGCCGGGGCTTAGGTTCCTCCAACAATGACACACATGAAATGAGTCCAAACAGTTCAATCTTGGTTTTGTGAGGCTTTTTTTCTCACAGTCTAAGACCCTCTTGACTGCCTTTTTGCAAACACCAGGCAGGCTTTAATATGCTTTATTTTCTAAGGAGAGCCACTCCTTTCTTCTTGCTGCTCTGACATAAAGCCGAGATTAGTATAGTATTCAGGAGTGTAACCGAGGAGGGGGGGGGGGCAGCCCCTGGCAGGGGGGACCAGAGGTTTGGGATGGCACCAACTAGTAACCTTCCCTTTCTCTGATACGCCACATCAGGTGATTTTGTGGCTACACATGTTATGGGTGTGACGATCCTCATGGCCACACTTGTTTTATGACCCTTGTATGATAAACCCGCATGTTGTGAAGGTCACCAAAGGAGGCAAGGGAAGGGGTGTGAACATTAAGGGGCCCCATGATTTGCAGTTACATCCCTGATAGTATTATAGTGATAGTTGTCCTTCTGCCAGTTTCTCCCTTCCCATACAAGACATCTGAAGCTCTCGAACCCTGCAAGGTGCTAGTGCTAGTGATAGGGTTTATACACACTTTTAGCTTAGGTAGGTCATAATGATCATTTAAAATTTCAAGCGCCTTTGCTAAGTACGTAGAGATATATTTTGATGCCTGCAGGCTGGTAGGTAGTGATAGAACATGTAGGAAAACTATGGCACTCAGTTTTTGATATGGGTTGTTCCAAGTTCATCTTCCCCCTTCCCTCTCCACGGGGCAAAACAAACTGCATGGCAGACAACCAAGCAGCTTTCTGTACAGGGTCAGTCACCCAAAGCAATCTTAAAATGAACCCAAGATGAGAGACATATGGGGGCTGCCATATTGTTTTAACTTTTAAACAATACCAGTTGCCTGGTAGTCTTGCTCATCTTCCTAGTCAGTAGTGTTGGTCAGTAGCGTCTGTAGTGTAGTGTCTGCATCAAATACCTGAAAGAAGCATGCAGCTAGCTAACCTTGTCTTGATTTTTGTCAGCAGCATCTGATCTGCTCCATGCTTGTTCAGGATCTATAACTAAAAGTATTAGATGTAGTGGATGAGCAGGACAGCCAGGCAATGTGCATTGTTTAAAAATAAATAAATATGTCAGCTTCCATACCTCCTCTTACTCCGGGTTCTCTTAAAAGGATTGTTTCTGATGATCTTAATTGCAATCAACATGTCAATGCAGCTGACTTACTTCAAAAAGGAATAAAGATAGCAGTTTCCAAATTTAGGTTACTTTCTGGCTCTCATTTGAGGGTTTTTTTTAATGCCGGTCGTAATGTTGCCATTCTTATGTCATATCAAGAAAGTGTAACAGCTCTGAATATACATATGAATCAACAAGAATTTCTACCCAGTTTTGCAGATACAATGACAACATAATCAACATTTCTGGACCATGTTAAGTGCAGTATAATGAGATGTGTGGTCAACAGTGTAATACATGATTGATGCATCAGAACACATGCTTCTACAAAGCACTTCCCACCTAGTCACTATGAAGTATGTCTATCAGCTCGAACACCAAGGAGGGTCTGTGGCGTTCACCAGCTTCAGAATTATCTATATAACTAAAAGTGAGTAATAATATGGTGTGAACGCAGTTCTGCTCATGCGTACTGCAACTGCTGAATATTGTGCTTGCAGCAGAGTGAAGGGGGGGGGGGGAGGGGACACATGCAGATGGCCGCTACAGCGGGGAGTGGGCAAGCACAGCAGATTCTTTAAAAGAATTGGGGGATTACTGGTGAATTTCTAAATGCTACAACATATTCCGCACCCTTCAAAATACATTGATAAATGCACATTGACACTCATTTTTAATGAATCAAGTAGAATACCCTATACTTAATTCTGTAATCATGAATGTACAGTACATGAAGTGGAGATTTGTATTCACTTTATAGAAAAGTTGAAGAATCGTAGTAAAGCTGAGTTTGGTAAAGAAATCACAGCGATGTAAACCTTTATAGCCATCTAACACATACACAAGGGATTTTCACAAACTTTTAAACTACTCTTGATACGCATTTAAAAGTTCTGGATAGGATATAGTGAACACCTGTTTTCTGCATGTAGACACTGATGATTCTTCTTCATGTGGAATGATGTAGTATTACCAAATCAAATTTTCTGCATCCTTCCCATGCTACTAAAGTTTGTACAGAAATAATATCCCAAGAGAGGTTCAGCAATAGTTTACTGGTGTATACAGCAGGAAGTCAATAATGACCAAGCGCAATTCGGAAGGGGAGATTCCATTTCCTCCTTTCGGCTCCGGAAATAACTCTCTCCAACAAATATATAGATACAAACTTACTTTATTTAATTATCAACATTATTATTCAAACTCTGAAGTATAACCATTTCTCTGTTATGGACTATTGAAAGACATTTGCACATATGTATTTGTATACATGTGATTGACTGACACCTCATTATATCAAATCAAATTAAAGCCTAAAGGAGGTCTGGGGTAATAAATATAAGTTGATACTGCACCCCTCAGCAATTATACTGAGCACTCTACTAAGAATGCTTTGGGACAATTGCCATGATGATGGATTAATGCTCACTAAATTTTATTGCAAGGCATTTAAACATAAGGAAGCACCTTTAGGTAACAGAGACACATTGAGACATTATGACAGGCCTCCTGGCACTTTAGTTTCCTCCATAAATGATAACCCTACTAACAAAAGTAACTATTACTGCTGCCTCTGTATTCCTATAACTACAACACAACTGTAATAATACTGATTTCTATGTGAGTTCCATTGGTGGTCACCAGGCCCACTGCCAGCCTGGCCAATTCTTGACCATAGCCTCATTCCAACACAAACCCCTCTCCTACTAACTGAAAACAACATGCATCAATACATCTATAAATAGACACAGAAATACATTAAAGATAAATAAACCGAGAGATATGTTTTATACATTTTAAGTCTAAGATTTTAAAACTTTTAATTTTCTCTTTTGTGGGAGACATCTTCAAGGGTCTTGTGCCTGAAATTTCAGACTGCTCAGTGCTGCTATCCAAATATGATATCACAGGCTATTTGAAAACTATATCTATAAATGCCCGATGGCTGACTCATGTTTGTTATTAAGAAATTGGTTTGTGCTTTACAATGTCATGCCAAGCAAATGAGATGTCATTTCTTAGTTTTTGACCAACAAACCTAGGGAGCAGAAGCTCCAATTTTCAGGCACTCTGACAGAGGGCAACTAAGAAGGTCACTTCTGCTTACAACCGGATATCCTTAAAATTACTGGGAACAATCACTGAAAATGTTGAAATAAGATCTTTGGGGAACAGACCAATGCATGACTAATATTGTTTGCTGATCACCAGCTCATACTCCAAGAGAAAAGCCTTTTCACCCTACAGCAGCCAATTTATTTAGAGTCTTGAAAGTGCTCCAGGCCAATTCATTTTAGCACATTTTTTATTTTTTATTTGTTACATTTACTTGCTTCTAATTAATACTGCTGTAAAGTGTATTTATGGCCCCTTGTCACTAGGGGGCACTGTGAGACAATAACAAAGGACTTCTGCATTCAGTTTCTATATCTTCTGCTAGTAGAGAGAGATCAAAGCATTACAAGAATTTACAGCACAGTGAGTTCTGCCATATGAGATAATAATAGTGCACTTATCTCAAGTGAGATAACTCTATTGAAGCTGCTAATGGGTTAATCTGACTGACATTTCTTTAAAAAATGTGTTTGTGTTACTGCCAGGAACCAGGAAGTAGTTATGAGAGCGCTTCTGGTTTACAAATGGTTGCAGAGCATGAAGATGAGCTAACACTAAAGTTCATGCTTACTCCCCTGATCCAGCTCCAACCACCCTGAACACCACTCAGTCATTCTACATGTAAGTATTCAGTAGAAGTGAGAGCCAGGTAGATGCGGCAAAAACAGTAGTCATGCGGAGGGAGCATTTAGCAGCAGATGCTAGGGCTGATCAAGTGGCTGTAGAGCCTCTCAGGTCACTCTTATGACACACAGAAGCAGCACAATAATTGTTAAAGCCCATGTTGAATCAGCTTATTTTAGGCCTTTAACAGCCATGATGAGATGCATTGTGGCAATGGCCATCAATGATGGAAACAGTCTTGCTGAGATTCATCCTGTCATTGGCACTCAAAGGGTTAATGAGTTGTAAGCACTAACTGCTTAAATGTGTTCAGTTCAGTACAGGTGCACTTTACATTAGCATCTGTGGCCCTGAGCTGATTACATATTCTAATAAAAAGGGAAAAAACAAGTAATGTTTTCTCAGCTGTGAATCCCAATGGCTTGATAAAGGAAGCATGTATGTAAATATTTTGAAAAATGAGCTAGAAGTACAACCTCATCACACTACACTTTGTTTTTCCTCAAACCTTACACCCTACGGTACGGTAGAGGAACAACAAAATAAGAAAAGGAAACAAGGCATTATTAGGGAAGGCTTCAACGCACTTCCTTTGATTGTGTTGTGTCCTTGCTGTGTTTGGTTTTATCCATATTTTAGAATGAACACTGTGCTGCTTTGTGGATGCTTTTCATCTGTATGTAAAATGATTGCTCAGCATACAGCTACAGTCTTTCCTAATGAGACAAAATATTGAACTGCTGTAGACATTTTGCTGAGAAACAGAATGAGTGAATTGAATCATCACAGCACAACTCCTTTGGGAATAGTTATATTTTGATGAGCATGGAATATATGTAGAGTCTTTTGGGGTCTTCACTATTCTGTGTCCCCACTGGGGATAATCTTCCAGTCTCCCTGTATCCAGAATCCACTCTTCCTGTATCCAAAACAGGCGTGTAGTACATCCATGGTTTCAAAGTGGTCAGATGGTTGGTACTCTTGTCTTGCATTGTTACAGTTCCAGATTTGAATCTTGGCCAGGACACTAGCTGAATGGAGTTTACATGTGTGTCCTCCTACATCCCAAAAACAACTGGTAGATTAATTGACATTCCCCCAAATTGCGCTTAAGCCATTGTGGGTGCTAGCAAAAAGCCAGAAAACATAAAAAAAACAGGAACTGGAATTTCCTTTGGGTCATTTTGCATCTCATCAAAATTGTAAACTGCTGATTAATTAACAACCAGCTGATTAATTAATTGCACTGCAGGCAAATTAAAACTGGGTCCGGACCTTTGTTAGTTGAAATCTATTCCCTGTTTGGAACCGGTTACCCCTGCCAGGGTGTAGATTTAAATTACCCTGCCGTACGCTACTGCCGCTTGCACCACCGCTGCAGCCCACTAGCTTTGCTATCAGAATGACAGCGAAGCTCCAGGAGTAGATTTCATTGGCTCCTGACCCTGCGATCACTGTGATTGGCTCACAGTGATCACAGGGTCAGGAGCCAATTTCATTGGCTCCTGACCAGCTCACAGAGATCTGCTGTCATACTGACAGCAGTGGGCTTTATTGGTGGAAGAGAGATGTGAACAGTAAGAGCAAAAGGTCCATGCAGAGTGATGATGAAGGGCCAGTCCCATAACATGTAGTGCTGCCCACTCATTAAAATTGAGCAAAAGTTAAACAATTGTGTGCCTCCTTTTATTCTGCTTTGAGAAATCCCTTACACACTATTCAAATTATTATTTATTTTATGTATTTTTACTCAAATATATCTAGATATAGTTTAATGGACACCATGCATCTAGTGGCTGGTAGTGAAATGTATTAAAGTACTGCTCCCCAAAGACTACTCCAGCACAACAATAATGTTTTCATTTTTCAAGGCTCTTAGAAGAGGTGTCCAGTGAGGTGGTCTTAATTCCTCTTAGCTCTGAATGGGGTGTTCTCATTCATTAGCATTCGATAGTAACATGACAACAAGTTCAGTTAGAAAAAAAAATATTTAGATGTTGTGTCCTTACACTGCAGTGGTCTGTTTGCTTCTTCATCAGGCAAAAGAGAGCAAACTCATGAATTATTTATGTTCAGATAATAAGTCTCAAATTGTCTCACTCATGTTAGCATTAGAGGGCAGGAAAAGAATTACTATTTATTAAAACCTCCCCAACTTCTAATTCATGTACTTTTGCTTGATTGCCCTAAAAACTTATAAATGTATAATTCATATTGTAAGAAACCATCATCCCTTAAATTCAGCACAAATATTTCTTAGGACTGGTTTACACTGAATGTGCTGCGTCAGCATGTCCATTGGTGTCCAGGTGTTATGCCATGCAGTGTAATGTTGCAGCACATCACACACTGATGCATACATTTTTAGCACATAGCGGATGCTACGCCATTCCATTGAAAAGTATATGTATATACTGTAGTGTATATCTAACCTTAAAGAGAATCTGTACTCTAAATTTTTTACAGCAAAAAGCATACCATTCTATTCATTATGTTCTCCTGGCCCCTCTGTGCTGTTTCTGCCACTCTCTGTTCTAATCCTGGCTTGTAATTAACAGTTTTAGGCAGTGTTTACAAACAAACTAACCAGCTTGCGATAGGCTCACATAAGCAGAGTGTGTGAGTCATACAGCCTGCAGGGGGCCTGCAGAGGGTGTGTATCGCTTCTATCCAATCACAAGCAGCCCTGCACATTCCACACATTCCAGCCTTAGCTGACAGAGCCAACAGAAGAAAACAGATTAGATCATATAACAGAGATAACACAGCCACTGTGCAATTAGGAAAGGCTGCAGTAAGCCAGAGCACATTAGAACAGGCAAAGGAACTTATAGGATAGAAGAACTAAGGCTGAAAATTTTGTTACAGAGTCTCTTTAAAGAGGAACTGTAACCAAGGGTTCAGCTTTAGTCCAATCAGTAGCTGATACCCCTTTTACCATGAGAAATCTTTATCTTTTCTCATAAATAGATCAGCAGGGGGCCCTGTATGGCTGATATTGTGGTGAAACCCTCCCACAGTGTGATGTTAGGAACTATATTAAGGCAGTTGATGCTGTCTGTTATTTTTTTAATGTCTGTAGTAGTAAAGATGACTACGTGCAGGCTGAATGTGGATCCAACAATATGAACAAATTACATGGTGAATATCAATCATTTCTTGATCTCTCTTCTGCTTTTTAACTTCTCACTTTGCAATGTATTGATTTATTTTCCCCCCTTTTAGCTTGAGTTCCAGTGCACATGAAAAGAGGCTGGAATTTTTTTTTTACTTTTTAACAATTGGATGGGGGAAACCATATTAACTTTTCTGCAAGGGCCTGTATTATTAACATTCACACAGTGATGCATCATGCATATGCCCGACTCTACAAGCCTAAACATTTTTTTTATACCAATGGTATATATTGCTTTTGGGCAAAATAATAGTGTTAGTATATACATTGTTATATGGAAGGGTTTCATGTATAAAGGACTGGAATGATATTTCCACTATAATCAGTCACTGTAGCATTAATATTTTTCCCCAGCACACATCTGTCCAGGAATCAAGCAGCTGCAGCATTTTACAGACTGCCCTCTTATTTACAAAGGTTACACTTCTAAAGGAAACTGTTTCATGATCCTAAGATATTTGTGGGGGTTCTTCGCAAATAGAAATAAAATTCACTTTAATGAGTACATAACATCTGGAGAACCTGCTAAAAAGTTAGGGACAGCCAACTTCACCTCATTAAATGGATCTCCTTTGACATAATGCAAGACTCACAGTTGGTTTATACTGGCTGGAATACTCATATTTTAACATGTATTTTACCACATCTGGCTTGTGGAGATGTCATGGATAGGGAAGCTTAAGATACTACATTTTTTCAAAGAATGCAGATAAGTTAGCCAAGTAACCATAGAACTTATGAGTAGAATGGTTTGCGGAAGAATAACAAATTGTAGTAAGATTTAAACAAAGATGACACAATTCAAGTGTTAGGGTTGTCTCTGTCTTAAAGGTGTTGTGGGTAAAAGCTGGCACAGACATAAGATGGCATTAAAGCTGGGTACACACATAAGATTACTGTCACCCGAATGAATCAGGACATGATCCCTTGGGTGTGAGTGGGGGTCAAAGGCTGTACAGATGTCGCTAGTCTGCAGGCTAGCTATGTGTTTTGTCACTATGGAGGGTGGCAGGTGGACAATGTGCATCGAACAAGAGAAGAGACAAATCGCAGGAGAAAACAATGGAGTCAGGTTGCGTTTGGGTGAGATAATCTGACATAATGGAACTTTTGCCGACGTATAGGGAAGGATTGGGGCTGCTGCACATATACACTAGATCAGGGCTGGGCAAGCTATGGTCCATGGGTTGAATTCAGCCCATGGCCGCTAAAAAGCCAGCACAGTGATAGAGGGCGGGATTTCGATCCAATACTCTTCCCCCTCTTGCCGTCTGTTAAAAAATATGTGCAGTGCAAGTACAAGGGAAGAACTTATACAACTGCACTCTCCATGGCAATTGTGGTGTCATGTGACCTGCCATCAGTTCATATCAGCATGTCACATGATGCTGCCATCGCCATGGAGTTCACCGCTGAAAAGTGTGATTGGGTGAGTTACCACCCAGTCTTTCCTGGCACATGCTTTCTTTGGAGGTAGGGAGTGGAAAAGGGAGGCAAACATGGTTGCTGCGAGCTGCATTCTAGAGAAATGCGGCATGATCAAAGAAAAGTTTTCTCCACCTGCACTAGAGTCTCGTCAGAGGTGGTCTTTAGCAGCTGCCTTGGCTAAGTTTCATCTAGTGTGAACTTTAAGAGTGACCAGTGGTCTTTTTACAAATATGCACAACCATGTTCCTACAGAGAGTAGACAGAATGTCTGCTTGGAAAGGATTTCTACAGGTAGGTACAGTTTCTCATATTCCTGTATGGTATATAAGCCCTAGGACAAAACCAATAAACTAAATTAATAACCTAATAAACAAAACTAACAAGACTGGGTTCCATTGCTTCTACAGAAGCTTATCCGAGTGGTTACTGGTAATAAAGCACTCTAAATGCCTAATAAGCTTAACTGTAAACCCTGACATGTCAGAATGCATATGCCTCCATTTAAATATATACATACATACATACATATATATATATATATATATATATATATATATATATATATATATATATATATATATATATATATATATATATATATATATACACACACACACAGACATACATTCTAAGATCATTTAATATGCTATTGTTGAAATTCTGATAAATAGGAACATATATTAAGGGCTGTTTCTGGGCAATAAATAGAGTGGTCAATATTTTTTCTTTTTATTAAAAACTAATAAAATAAATAATTGCCACATTTTCTCATTTTCCCTGAATAATAAGTATCAATGGAAATGATCATATTTCAAATATTACAATATTACATGTTATTTGTATATAATAAAGAGAGTAACTCTGTGGCAATAATCAAAACAGTTAAAAAGTTGCCAGCACAAATGACAAAACTTGCTCGGACACAATGTTATAACATAAGCCCGCTCTTTTAAAAATAGTAAAATATGGTTAAAGTGGATCCGAGATGAACTTTTACTCATTGCAGAATTGTGTTCCTTTTCTATTGTTTATAGGGCATTCCTCGAGCTAAATACTTTTTTGTTTTTGTTTTAATACTCTAATTCCCTATAAACTAAACAAGCCTCGCCCACAGATTTTCAGAGAGCCAAGGCATTTTCAGACAGTAGCAAGGGCTCATGGGAGCTCAGTCTGGGCAGGAGGAGGCGGAGGTATTACTAGCCAGAGATTTCAGAGGCAGAGGGGAGAATAGAGGAGGAGGGGGGATTAGGTTTTTTCACAGGCTGAGTGCTCAAGATGCAGATAAGCCTGCCTCTGTGTAATGTTTACAAACAACATGGCTGCTGTCATTGTATCAAAGGAAGAAATAATCATATTTTTTAAAGCTGTTTGCAGCTAGATTTGATGTGTAAACTATCTAAACTTTAGATAAGATATATAGACAAGTTACTTGTTATAGTTAGTTTTTCATCTCGGATCCGCTTTAAAGACTGTATTAACTAGATGACAATGTTTTTTATCGCCAATCTGTATAAAGATTCCTCTACACAAAATGAAATTCCCTTCCTGAGAATAGAATGTTCTCTTTTTTATTTTGCAGATGCATAGACTATGAGATCTTAAAGGCATTTTATTATGCTCCATTACACTCTGCAATACAAACTATACAATATTTTTAATGACAAGCTGCCAACAGTTTAATTTGGCCCAGAGACATATACAGCTGGTTTTCCTTGCTTCCCCCTTATTCCCTTTCTACAGTTCACATCACACTGTCTATTCAGGAAGAGTCTACGCATGATTTAAGATAACATCAGTGGTGAATAACTTGGACTATCCTGAACTTTGCACCTTTCCCTTCAGTGTAAAGACTCATAAGAAAAGCTAGCAACATGCCTGCAGAGTATGTTATATGCTCAGACTTCAGCTAGCCACAAACTTTAGCCTGTAGAGAAGATACTGTAAAACATAAGAGGAGGGGAAAGGCAATCATCCTTCCATCTCGCGTAAGAGACACTTCACTGATTATTAATTCCATTTAATGATAATAGTGCTCTCGCTACAATAGAAAATTACCATTTCATATTCCAGAATGAGATGACATCTTTTGCATTCAAAGGTATTTTAAGTGATGCACAGGAAATTATACTCAGGATTACATTAAAACGTACGGTAATTGCCCGCAGCGCAAGTGTCAAACATTTGGCAGAACCTTTATGCTTGGAAGGCTAAGTGTTGATGTCTTGCCCAGCTAAAGTCCTGCTGCTAGCAATAGATGTCACTTGCTCCCTTGGCATAGAGCAGTGAGAATAGAAACAAGCAAAATTGCTGACCAATTCATATAAACCTGAAATTAGCTGAGAGCACCTGACCAAGTAGATGTGGCCAGACAGGCTCCACCTACCATTTCCATGAGTGAAGTTTATGTGACATGAGATCAGTATATGGTGTTCTGCAAGGGAAGAAAGGGGGAAAAATCTCTTCTTGTCCCCATCCACTTTCACCATTGGCTTATATTACCATTGGCTGATACATCAGTATATTAGTAGTCCGCCTACAGCCAGCATATTTCTAAGGATGTTACTGCCACTCATATTGTAATGAGCATGGGACATAGCCCATGTCTAATTTGTGACACATTGGCCCATATGAAATTACATTTTTCTCCTGATTTTTTTCCCCTAGGTAATAGTTTCAAATCTTGTTATAAAATGCATTTTAAACCACCAGCAAGCAAACAAAATAATTGTGATAAAACTTTTTCACAAACTTTTAGGTACTTTTTCAATTGTAAAATCCTTGAGAATATAAAATTATCTCAGGAGAAAAAGTTTATTGCATATGGGCTAATATTTCTAATGTACAGTATATTAGTACCATCAGTGATGTCACTATGGGCCTGATATTTTCACACCTAATCAACGAAATGCCTTCTAAGCCAACAGCATGCAAGAAAATACTCATACCCAATAATAATGTTCACAGTACTGCACCTACTTTTGTTAATTTTTCAATTGCAGAGCTCTTAAAACTTATTCTAAACAGAAGATGAAAAATAATTTCCTAGAAAACTTAGGAGAAAAGTAAATTGAATAAGAGCCATCAGCACTTTTGTCTCTAGTGCTGAAAAACAAATACACACACAATGTATCATTTTTGACACAATATCACTAATTTCCAGGCAGACAAAGTGGCTGAGTTAGTGCTATAAAGGCCCAAACCCACTAAGCAATTTTTCTGAATGATTTCCGGCTACAAACATTTTTTTTTTCGTGATATCATGAAGTTTAACGACACTCACCACTGGCAGCAATCATTTGTTTTTTTAACAACAGACATGTCCAATTAAGTCATGGAGGATTGTTCTGATTCCAATTAACTTTTGTGAGATTTGCCGTGATCGTGTAAACATGGACATTCATTTCCAACAGCGCAAACGACACTTGCAAATTTAGCCGGATGGATTGGGAAATTATTGTTCATTAGCGGAGATCCCCGATCCATCAGGTCGTGATCTACCAGTGGATACTTTGCTTTAGTCACCTTTCCTCCACTTCTCTTAATTTTTTATAGAAGGCTCAATTTACACTAGGACCTTCCCTAAAGAGGTTGCCAGAAGTGTTTAATTGTAGA
This sequence comes from Hyperolius riggenbachi, assembly GCF_040937935.1. NCBI lineage: Eukaryota > Metazoa > Chordata > Amphibia > Anura > Hyperoliidae > Hyperolius > Hyperolius riggenbachi. The sequence goes on from NC_090648.1 coordinate 305,282,321, forward strand.
CCCTGTGCTATTGAGCTCTAATCCTTATCTCTGAATTGGTCTTGATTTGATGTAATAGTTGCATTTTGACCATGCTTCTGCCTATCAAATTGGTAGACCCTGGGTTTATCTTCAAATACTAGAAAACACAGCTCTGACTCCAGTCACAAATGAAAGCACCAGATATAAATGGGCACAAATGTTATGTCTTCATTTTGGTGATACAGATACTGTGTTTTTATGAATCAAAACAGTATTATTTCCTATGAGACATCTTTTTATTTGCTACATCTTCTTGCTTCACTGGACCGATAAATGTGTGCTGAGATGCTGCAGTCATGGAAAGTCACTGCTTTTCAGAAAATAAATACTCTCAGTTATCACAATTGGGAAATATATTGTAGGCTAATTAAAAATGTATCAGCATAAACTGGATGCCATATAAAGAGTAATTTTGCTTAAATAATGACTTCAAGGCTTAATTAGCAAATTGACAAATTAAAAACTGGTTGTGTGATAGGCTGATTAATTAGATAACTATGTAAGCACATGTAAGCCAACATCTTTCAAGCGTAATGCCCATATAAATAACTAAAGCCATTATCACAATCTCCATTTACAGTACAGAAGAAACATGTTGGAAGAATCCATGTCTCTTTGATCAGACTCCAGAGTCAGCTGCAGGACACTTTCCAATCATACACGGTTACTATGTAAATCAAGATAATGAACATTTAAGATCAAGGTGCATAGTCATAGCCCTGCAACATTTTACTTCTACTTCCCACTGATTTCATTAAATTGCTGAACCAGTAGTCAGATGTGTTCCAGTTATATTGCTATGACCTGCAATTTAACCACCATGTAAGTTTCATAATAAGAACAAATAGAACGTACCATTAGGTTTTAAAAACCCAGGTTTTCCACTGAATAATTTGTAACATAAAAAACCCTTTTTTAAATTAACCATATCTTCCTGCCCCCACCACCACCTCAAATTCATGTTACTCTACTCATAAAACTACTTAAAGGATAGCGGACCATAGGTAAGCACAAAGGTATGTTCATGTTGCTGTCACATACCTCTGTGCGCTGTCTATTCTTATCCTACCCTAGTTCCCCACAGGCCTGATAATCACTGCATGGAAAAAATTGACTTTTGTCTGAAGTTAAATTTTCTGACAGGAAGAGGAAGGCTTGCAATGATGTTCCCTCCTATCCACCTCCCATTTCCTCCTTTTCCCCACCCCATTCACTCCCCTTCCAGGCTAGAGAATGGGAGAGTGAAAGTATGAAACATTGCCTCTTCCTGTCTAAAATTCTGCATTTATCCAAAAGTCCAATCATTCAAGTGGTGATTACAGGGACTGTGGATAATGAGGAGAGGAAAAGACACCCTACAGAGGTATGTGTATCCAGCATGAACATAAATCTGTGCTTATCTTAGGTAGATTTGCTTTGGGTCAGGTGTGCTTTAAGACTTTGCATAATGTCAGTGCAACAATGAAAAAGAATATTACTGTTGCTGTGTTCAGCAATTAAACAACAGACAGACCCTTGTCCTGATTACATTACACAAAGGACCATTATGTGCAACATTATAAATTCACAGAATACCATAATATTGAATTGCAGGAGCCATAATATTACGTTTCACTGAGCCTTTTAAATTCCAAGAGTTGTGGTGGGAGGAAAGCTTTCAAGTTTCTGTAATAGCAAATACCATAGCTGAATGTGTTAAAGTACCTAGCAAACTCTCCTGCACCAAACAAACCTATAGAAACATTTCAGTCACTGGCCCTTTCACAAGCCACAAGAAAGGTCCAACAGGAGGACCAACATGTTGCCATAACTATTGAGCACAAGGGAAAGTTCTTTTAGCATTCCAGCACGTTGTTCTGTAGATTGTCTTGCTCCTGTGCCTTACTGCGGAGAGGAGCAATTCCTCTATTCTGCCAGCAGCTTGCTATAATTTGCTGCTGTTCACCTCTTCTCTACGGTTTTATTGTTACTGAACAAAGGGCCGTAAATAGGTAGGAATTTCAGCTGAAGAAAGAAATCTCTTTTGAAAACATTTTCACACAAGTTTTCTTTCCTTAGCACTTAAAGAGGAACTGAATATAACTTAAAGGAAGCATCAGGAGATTTAAAGAGATCTACCTACCTGAGGTTTCCTCTAGCCCCTGCTAGCGCTCTGCTCCAAGCTGGTCCACCGGGCCGGGCGCTCACACATGCGCAGTAGCCGCCGACCTTGTCAGGTCACCGGCTGCTACGGAGGGGATGCCGGGAGAATGGCTTGGAGCAGAGCTGCGGCAAGGGACACATAGCCTTTCAGGGGCTGGAGGAAGCCCCAGAAAAGTAGATCATATGTTCTTTAAATCCCCTGATGTTTCCTTTAAAGAAAACCCGAGGTGCAGAGAAAAATCTGTAGTCTTACTTACATGGGGATTCTTCTAATCAGGGGGGATTCTTTCAATTCTTCCCCAATCAGGTTCCTCAGATTCCTACCAATCCCCTCCAGTGTCCACCTCCAAAAGATCACAGACTGTGCATGCATCACTCTGACCGCGCACCTCCTCCTCATAGCCAGAAGTGTTCTGCACATGCACAGTTTAAGTTTTAACAAACTGCTCAAGCCCAGAATGTTTCTGGCCACTGGAATGCAATTGAGGAACCATAGAGCCTGGGCTGCACATGTGCAGTAGTTTGCAACTCCCACGAATCCCTGTGGGACGTTTTTCCCCATCTGTGTAGTGTGTAGTAACATCAGTTAATCTTCCTGAGTGCTCTGGGGCAGAAGGCTGTGTGACATCACAGACTACTCTAGGCTAAACATCACTGGGAGGGTGGGGGCCACATACCAATATACAGAAATATATAGATATGACAAAGGTTTCTGTTATTGGAACAAAAAGTAATTAAAGTAAAAATTGTATCTTGGATATTTTATGTTCTGCTGAGTAATTGTATTTTTTAAATGCATTGACATTCAGAAGTTATTGGCTGCAGAGATTTTTTTTTATTATCTCCCAAGCTGTCTAGCTGGTCAACAGAGGAAGATGTCAGATCTCCTGAGCTGCTTGACTGACACACTGAGATGAGCAAGTCCAGGCTCAGCTAGGAGTTCAGCAAATTCTGCATAGAAGAAACTTCCCTTCATCACAAAAGAGGGTCATTAATCAACTGTCCAAACTTGTGCGGTTTATACTAATCTTTCAAAACAAATTACAAGTAAGACAAGAAAGGTAGTTAAGATGAATTGCAATTATGGATATAACTTGAGAGATACTTTTTATTTAACGCATCATGGAGTTCTCATTTCGTTTACAAAGGCAGTGTAATGAGCAAATAAAGTAAATGATAATCTGTTAAATAACCATATATTTTGCAATTATAACTAAAATTAAAGTCAGCAAGCTAACATTATTTAACAAATTCAAATTTAAACATTGCACTGAACACTTTATTAGGTCTACAAGAAAAAAAAAAAAAAAAATATATATATATATATATATATATATATATATATATATATATTTATATATTTACTGTATGTATATATATATATACACCATATATATATATATGTATGGAACAAGTCCCCAAAAATGTGTGTGTCATCCTATCCGCTGTCATTATCAGAGCAACTCTTCCCTCTAATTGCAACATAGGTAAAAGTCTTTCTGCCAATTGAAGGCAATAACTTATTGTGATGGAACTCTTTATCAAATGACCAATAGCTCATACTGGTAGCTTGCTGCACCTAATATCAAGTCTTGATAGCAGAATGTCACTCGGAACATTATGCAAACAGTCATATCAGTCAGTACCTCTGACCTCTTTTCCTACCTTCCTTGTGGTGTTCCAGGTGGAGGACCCACCTAATGGTGGTGGGATTAAAAAAGACATAAAAAGTGCCCCAGTAGTCATATACATTGCATTTTAAGTACATTACAGTGTGGTAAAAAGGTACACAGAGCTGACACTCGTCTAAGCTATAGAGCAAATAAGATTCAGAGCACGCTAGTGTACATTAGGATCCACCTAAACATCCCGGTCTTAATAGAAAATCTGCAGAGTGAAAATGATATCTCCATTCCATTTGCAACACTGTATCCTTTCTTTACATAGCCTCCTTCATGTGTAGTGCCTTTTTCTCTTGTTCATCTAAACCTGATTATCATGCCTAATACTTAGCCTTAACCTTTCTTAAAGTGAACCCAAGGTTAGAGTTAAATGGAGAATGCCATATTTATTTCCTTTTATGCAATACCAGTTGCCTGGCTGTGCTGCTGATCCTCTGCCCCTAATATCTCCAGCCATAGACCCTGAACAAACATATGAAGATCAGGGCCCATATGCAATTCACTTTTTCACCTAAGTTTTCTCCTAGAAGATAATTTTTCATTTTTGATTTACGATATTTTTACAGCACGTTTTAACTAAAAAAGTACCAAAAAGTAGGTGAAAAAGTAATATTAAAACTAGGTTGAGTATTTTCTTGCTTTTTGGTGGCTTAAAGGGCATTTTATTGGCAAGGTGTGAAAATATCACCTAGGAGAAAACTCAGGAGAAAAAGTGAATTGCATACGGACCCAGGTGTTTCTTACAGTATTGTCAGAACTGATAAGATTAGCTGCATGCTTGTTTCTGGTGTGCTTCTGATATTACTGCAGCCAAATAGATCAGTAGGGCTCCCGGGCAACTGGTATTGCTTAAAAGGAAACAAACATGACAGACTCCATATCACTCTCACCTCGGATTCACTGTAAAGCAACCCTGAAGTGAGTAAGCAGGCTCTGGGTACCATAAAGCCTGCCTAGCCCTCAGTCTGTCCAGACATACTTACGCCATCTCCTGTAGCAGTTGTTCAATCGGCTGGGTCTTCAGCACTCCTCCGGCAGCTTGCAGAACTACTCATGTCCCCAAAGCGGTTCTACAGACTAGCACATCTGCGCTGTGCATGCGCCAGTTGGGGTTCGCACGTGCGCAGTATGGATGCGTTTGTCCTCGCAATTCCAAAGGCTGCCCGAGGAGTGACAAAGGCACTTAGTCTTCAGCATCCAGGTCTCAATCCATTATTCTTCCGCTAATAATGTTTTCTGTTCTGCCACGACCAATAATGGTGGTGTAGCTAAGCACTGCCGCCCAATCCTAGAGTGCCAAATTCACCTGCCCTGCCTTGTGCAGCCTTCTACATTAGCAAATAGTGTATTTTACATGCTGCCATCCTCAGTGGCGTAGCTAAGAAGCTGTGGGCCCCAGTGCAAGTTTTACATTGGGGCCCCCCAAGCACTCCATACATTGCAATTGATATGGCTCAGCAGAACCAATCAATGACAACCACAGTGTCAGAGGTGCAAGCAGCAGATGGGAAAAAGTTTGTTAATGATTACTACTATTCAAAGCATCTATAGAAGTGATTATTACCAGCACAGGACCAATAAAGAGCTAATACTGTGGTAGAGGGTGGGCCCCCTGGGGCCCCTCTGGCCCAAGAGCCCTGACGCGGTTGAAACCTTTGCACCCCCTATTGCTACGCCGATGGCCATCTTTCTTTGTTGCCCATAATTTTTTTTGTGAACCATACTGATCCTCATTCCACAAAATACTTTCCTATATGGCTATTTTTTTGACTATAGTTTTTACTGAAATTTTAGTGATACATGACATAACTAACTAATGATACATAACAATGTACAACCGGAGAGCAGAACAGAGATGGCTATTATTTTATGAACATTTGTGTCAAGACAAGGCAAGCCTGTTAGATATACATGCATACATACACATCGGTATGTTGCTGGCAAGTATCCTGGTTAATCCAGTAATGTCAAGTTCATGTAAATTTTGAGTATTAAACAGACTATGATGAAGTATTGTAATGACATTTATGATGCGACTTCTTCACGCTAAATGAACATATCAAAAAAAGAATGAATGGCTCATTTCACCAGAAAAAGAACAAATCAAAACACAAGCTTTAACTAACTGATTAGAAACATGCTGATTTAATTATACATCTCTGTTGCATATTGGTCCATCATGTATGCAAGTGGCAGATCGTGGACATGCTCTGTGTGATGCTGTCATTGTTACAGAAAACACGTCTTTGAATCTAGTGTATTTTATAAATAGCACAGAAACTGTGAAATGGGAAGATACTTTAAAAGACTATCATATTCTATACAGTATATTGCTCTGGTCAAACACTGGCAGGAAAATTGTTCCCTCATCTTTTTATGGGCTTTGACAAGTTGAATCCTTTTATACATATCAAAGAACTTATTTTAAAGCAAAGATCTCACTATCAGAATTTATAATATTGGCCACGAGTTACTGCTATTAAGGAAAACCGAATTACATCCCATTTCTGCCGTGATATACAGTACATATGTAGACTACTAATGCTCTGCAATGTTTGGCAGGGTAAGTGTCTGACTATGGGTCACCCCTAATGTTTGTCTGTACTCCTTAAAGTTTGGGGACTTTGAGGATGCCTTCAGGTAAGTCTACTCTCAAGGTTTTTATCCCATTACATATGTATTTTATTGTGGATATTCTCATTTTTTTGGGAGGATCTGTATGCATCCACTGCTAGCATAGAGACCATTGAATACGATTGGCCTAGTTACAGCCCAGGTGCTCACTCACAAGGTCAAGGGCCCATCATTACTTAGTTGGAGGTGTTCGGTATATCTGCTGGCTTCATGTGAGTGGAGATCTCTTTACATTTTTGTTCTGTATGCATTTTCCCTGTCTTTTGAGCTCCTCATATGGTAGTTATTCATTTGATTGAGTGAGCTACAAGTTCTCTGCAATATGGACTCCTGTTTATTTGTTCAAAGCTTTCCCACTCTTTGTTTCTGATATTACCTTTTGGAACATTGACTTTGAGATCTCTAGCAGATTGCCTTGTTTGGTATTAATGATACCCTACAGCTACAGGCATGCACTGCTTATCTTTTCCAGTATCCCATTCTTGTGTCATCTGTAGAAGTTCATTACTTTTTGTAACTTCTGTGACTGTCCAATGTAACATCATTTGTCACATGTCGCATTGCATGAATATAGTAAGTATTAAATATTAGTGTGGCAAGTCAATTGTAATGACAAGTCAACAAACACAGGGAAAAATAACTTGTTTAAGCATATCAGTTGCTTCCACTTCCATTATTCGAGAGGGGTCTTCAAAAAGAATGGTTCTCCCCTTGACACTTCAACACAGAAAGATTACCCAGTGAAGTTACAATAGGCATTTATGGATATTTAACCTCACAATCTTACCAAATGTAACCACTGGTGTAGACAACATTCAGGTCTTCTTCTCCTATGTTACATATAACTGCGAACAAAGAAGACCAATACTGTCCCATTTATGGGATCGGTTGCCTAACTACTCCCAGTAATTTCTCAGTGACTCCTAACCAAAAGCTCCAGACTAAATAACAATCTTCAAAGCTGATTTCTAGTACATCCTGCCCGGTTGCCAAGCAACTAAGTTTACTTTGCAGATGATCAAAAGTTCTGGAAATCAAAAGTGTATTAGACTAGCAGGGAGCTGGGAAATCCATCTGTTGATCAAGTAGCAGTAACATAGTAAGCAGGTTTTCAATGAGGAATAAGAGATGGTTACTGCAGGTGGATTTCCCCAGCTCGATGACAGCTTAGTTTGACATGGATGTCAAAGCACCAAACATGCTGTATGACCGTGTTGAGGACAGGTTAGGAAATGCCCTCCTGTTAGCCATTGGAAGAAGCATGAAAATCTAGGCTTAAATTACACTTTTTATTGACAAGCAAAACATATTCGCTTGGATCTGTTTGTCAGGCTTCATAACAACATGCCTTACAAAGCGACCTGAGCTGTCTCAAAAGCATGCTATTGTAATCTACTCAGTTCACCAGCAAAAGGTATCTTTCAGGTTTTGTTTAAGTCAAGAGCATTAGCTTTTTCTTTCAAGTTCATAATATGTCTGGGATGGTGAGAAGGGATTTTTAGTGCTAATATTTACAATCAGAAAAAAAATGTAAATTAGTGGTATACGCCTTTTACACAATAAGCGCAAACGCGCACAGTGGCGCAGTGCACAGTGCAAAATGTATTGGTAGTATCAACAAGATTACTTTAACAGTATAGTAAAGCAACCACAAGATGTCACTGTCTTTAGAATGATGTGAAGATCTCTATGGTATTGTGACATGTAGTATTCATTCTATGTGTTCCTCTCTGTTCTAAGTAAGCTGCATTACCTCTGTATGATTTCTCTCTGCATATTTTCTTCAGTAAAGAGCTCTCACTTGTTATACTGGGTGCCTATCTGCATGTACAAACAACTCCGCTCCATCAAAAAATGGTTTTAAATGGGTCTTTTTATTCTTGCTCTGGTGCAGTGTACAACACACGTGGATAGGGTGCCCATCTGCTATTCATGACTTAAATAGCAGCTGTATTGCATAGAAAAGATTGTGTGTTGCTGCATTAGAACATAGTACAATGTACAGTTAATACTGTGAAAGACTCTCAGGACAGCAAAAATGTTCGGTGTCATACAAAAGTCAGCATTAGGCACATCAAAGGGTTACACTCAGTCTTATGTTCAATTTTAAACTGTGTTATGAAACTACTGGGTTGATAGAGGTTTACAAAAATCAGTGCCAAAACTATTATGTCTAATTGTACCACGCCAAAAACGAATGCATCATTGGTAGGTTTATGCAGGCATAATGATGAGAACCATTTTACAACACAGTCCGTGATTACACTTCAGAGGAATTTCTAGACATTGATTACAACCAATGTAGGCATTTCATGCACTATGGGAAAAACCTTGTAGGCGTTACCTGGAGGAAGTGTTGGGAGATAAGAAAAGAATAGATAAATCAAAGACAAAGAGAAGAGAAGGGCTGGGAAACATTTCAGCATGGCAGTTATAACATTGGAGACATGAATGTCATAAAAAGACTTTCTCTGTTGATGAAAGATGACACACAGCTGATGACTCACTATAACTTTTATGTGGCAAATCCAGTTTGCCTAGTTTAGCACATAAAACAAAACAACAAGGACTGCTTTCTTCTGTTTCCACAGTTTGGAAGACTGTTACAAAAACCCTTGTTTGCTTTCAACATTTGTTATTATAGACTGCTGCGGGCCTTCGCCAAGTCAGAGGTACCAAAGGCATACAAAAGATCAGTGTTTCATACTGTTCCTATTACTTGCACCACTGATGTTTACCAAGCATTCATAATGCATGTCATTTCATTTAAGTGACCCACAGAACACTTTACATTTATTTCCTGCAACCTAAACTTCACAATTATATTTTAAAGAGATGGCTTTAAGGATAAGGGTACTTAGAGGACAAATATGCTAGAACAACTCCAAATTACACCAAACCAATAAAACTGTAATCCAACTCTGATTCCAAAACTGATTCTGCACTCTGGAGAGATCTAAAAAAATCCTGCCCTAGATGTATATTATATACAACAGTCTGAAGCATCAAATGTATGGGTTATTATATGATTACAGCCTTACACACTTTCAATTATGATTAGCCGATCACTCATCAATGTTATTACCTACATATAGAATGAGGGTCAACAGATAATAAATTCTATAAGCAGACTGTCGGTAAACTCTCATACTACATGGAGGTGGTAAAATTACTCAGTGCTTGGCCAATCATATTTGAAAGTGTGTACTCGGCTTGAAGCATGGTACACACTTTCAGTTTTGGTTGGACAATGATTGGCCAATTTTACCACCTCCAAGTAATATGAGGTCAACAGATTTTCAAAGCTATGAACAGATTGTGTAGGTAAACTCTGATATTACATGATGGTGGTAAAATTAGTCAGTGATTGGCCAACTAAAATTGAAGATGTGTACAAGGCTTTAGGGTGCATACACACATCCAATTTTGATTGGCCAATGATAGACCAATTTTACCTCCTCTATGAAAGCTAAACTACACAAAATGTTAATAATATTCAATATCTGTTGACCTCTATACTAGATGGAGGAGGTAAAATTGGGCAGTGATTTGCCAATCAAAATTGGATGTGTGTATGCACCCCAACATGAAACCTGAGTGCATGAATACGTTTGTGGTTTTCATTGGAAAGGTTTCTGGTTAAGTACCTGCTAAAATTAACTTTGCCTGCCATTCCACTACCACCTTTGTACACAAAAAGTTCTCTTGCAGAGTGAAACTTAAAGGGAACCTCCAGACTAAAAATCTACTCAGCGGCACTGAACAGGCTTGGTGTTTCTTTAACAGTTTCACAGCATCAGAACTTTGTTTTTCTTACCAAACCCTAATTTTTAACTGTACAAAAGAAATCTGCCCTGGCATTTTTCCCCTGATGCTGTGCAAAGCATAATGGGATTTCTGATGTCGTTCTCGTTGCCTAGCACGAGCAGCTGGGAGAGGCGATCAGGACACAAGACAGTTGGAACTGTGTCTCATGCTCCCTGTCACCTCCTTTCAACCAAAAAGATGGCTGCCCCCCATCTGCCCTTGCTCATGCGAAGCAGGAATACTTTACCAAGCTCATCGGAGCACAAGCTTCCAACCCCCGGCCTCTTTTTGCCACTTTCAACTCCCTGCTTAAACCAACCCCCCACCCTCCGTTTCCTCCCTCTCTGCCACAGATTTAGCCACCCACTTCACCAACAAAATTGTCTCCATCCATCAAGAAATATCCAATCTTCAATCTTCACCTCCCACCCCCTCCCAACCAGCTCCTCCACCACCCTATCCTCCCCTCACCTCCTTCACTCCTACTACCACTGAGGAAGTCAACCACCTACTCCAGACTTTCCATACCACTACTTCCCCCCTTTGACCCCATCCCTTCTAATTTACTCCAGCCTGACTTCACGGAATTGGCCCCAGTCCTCACTACCCTGTTTAACCTCTCCCTATCCACAGGTACCTTCCTCTCAGACTTCAAGCAGGCCACTGTACTACCCCTGCTCAAGAAACCCTCCCTCGATCCCTCACTACCCTCCAACTACCGCCATATCTCCCTCCTTCCCTTTGCCTCAAAACTCCTCGAGTGGTGGTCAATGACCTTGCCTTAGCTAAAGTTGAAGGTAAATACTCCATTCTCCTCCTCCTTGAACTTTCAGCAGCTTTTGATACAGTAGATCATCCCCTACTCCTCCAGTCCCTCCAGTCCATGGGCATTCACGATCTCGCCCTGACCTGGCTTTCATCCTACCTCTTCAACCGCTCCTTCATGACCTCCTTCAATGAATCCTCATCCACCCCCAACCACCTCTCGGTGGGAGTCCCCCAAGGCTCGGTCCTTGGCCCCCTACTGTTCTCCCTATACACATCCTCCATTGGCAAGGTTATCTCCTTCATGGGTTTTAACGATCATCTGTATGCAGATGACACCCAGATCTACCTCCAAACCCCTGACATATCCACCACTACCATGGACAAGGTCTCCTCCTGCCTATCAGCCATCTCTTCCTGGATGTCCGCTAGGTTCCTGAAACTAAATATAGACTAAACACAATTTATGATCTTCCCACCCTGGCCATCCATGAACCTCCCACTGTTAACCACACTATCATTCACCCTACCTCTCAAGCCCGGTGTCACCCTGGACTCCGCACTCTCCTTCACTCCCCACATCCAAAACCTCACAAAGTCCTGCAACTTCCACCTTTGTAACATCTGTAAGATTCGCCCTTTCCTGACCTCTGCCACCACCAAACTCCTCATCCATGCCCTCATAATTTCCCGCCTTGACTACTGCAATGCCTTTCTGTCTGGTCTCCCTATGACCCGAATAGCCCCACTGCAGTCCATCATGAATGCGGCAGCCAGAATTATTCACTCCTCCCATCGCTCCACCATGGTGGCTCCCCTCTATGAATCCCTCCACTGGCTTCCTATCCAGTTCAGAATCAGATTCAAGATACTGTGTCTGACCTACAAATCTGTCCACAAAACCTGTCCAACCTACATTTCCAATCTTAATCAGAGGTACACACCTAGCCGCTCACTCCGCTCATCCAATGAACTTCGCCTGACCGCCCCCAGCATCACCCAGTCCCATGCACGCCTCAAGGACTTCTCAAGAGCTGCTCTAACACTATGGAACTTCCTACCCCCACCCATTAGGGCAGCCCCCTCCAACATCTTTAAGAAGGCCCTCAAAACTCACCTTTTCACTCTGGCCTACTACCCCTCACAAGTGCTCTAAACCCACAGCTGAACTCTGGTCCCCTACCTTCCGTGTCCATACCTCTCCCTCTAGATTGTAAGTCTTTGGGCAGGGTCCTCCTCCTTTTGTGTCCTACCTGATCATGCACCTCCATTACTGTGAACCCATGCTATGCATTTGAGTGAACTAACTTGCCTAATCTCCATGCTCCATCCAGTGACTGACTAAGCATTACCTTGTACTCATATTGTGCTGCGTGATCTGGTTTTCTTGTATTCCTGTATTGTCATATTGCTGTATGTCACCCCTAAATATTGTCTGCAACTTAAACTAATGTCCAGTGCTGCGTAATATGTTGGCGCTTTATAAACACAATAAATAAATAAATAAATGATAAATAAGTTCCTCTTTAAGAAAAAACAAGAAAGTTAATACCCACTGCAAAATGAAAAGCAGCAATCAACACTTACCCTTCAGAGATGCTGCACTGACTATGTAGATCACTTACCGTAATCCACAAGACAAGACAAGACAAATAACATTTATATCGCGCTTTTCTCCTGGTGGACTCAAAGTGCCAGAGCTGCAGCCACTAGGACGCGCTCTATAGGCAATAGCAGTGTTAGGGAGACTTGCCTAAGGTCTCCTACTGAATAGGTGCTGGCTTACTGAAAAGGCAGAGCCGAGATTCAAACCCTGGTCTCCTGTGTCAGAGGCAGAGCCCTTAACCATTACACCATCCAGTCACTACATACCATCCAGCCACTACATAATACTAATACATACTAATCCACGTATGTGTAATCTTATCACATGATGAATATATGTTATACGTGGTGTTATTTAAAGTGGAGATGAATGGCTGGAGAAATTACTATGAATGAGTGAGGAAAGATTTTCTGTGCTCCAGGAAGATGGGTGTCATTCTTTCAACCAAAAATCAGTTGACAGATTGAGAATGTCCGATCTTGTGGATCTAGAAGAAATGATAGTATACCTACACACCGAAGCCTATTTGCAAAATAGGTATATATGATGACTGGTTCACTTTAAAGTATCAAGCTGAATACCGTCATCTTATTATACTGTAAGCTATGGTTGCTTATAATTTTGTTATATCAAAAGTTTTATATTCAGGGCCGGCGCTACCATTAAGGCAAAGGAGGCAGCTGCCCCAGGGCCCCAGAGCTTGTAGGGGCCCCCAGTGGCTACAAGAGGAAAAAAAATTTTGCAAATCGGCCTTATAGTTTTTGAGAAAAACGATTTTAAAGTTTCAAAGGGAAAAAAAACACATTTAAAAACCTGCCGACTTTAATGGTTAATAGCAAATCCACCTTAAATGCTAGAAATCCTAAATTTGCAGGATATGTTAAGGAGATCATTAGGAATAAGAGGAAAAAACAATTTTTCAAAAAGACCTTATAGTTTTTGAGAAAATCGATTTTAAAGTTTAGAAGGAAAAAAGTATAGTTTTAAATGCGGTAAATGTCACTTTTAGTAGCAAACCTAACGGTAGTGTAATTTTACATGCATCAAACGAAAGCGCAATAAATTTCCTGATGGGGTTTCCAGGGGGTCTATACGCAGCCGCAGCGCTTTGGCCAGGGATCGCTATACAGCCGCCATATGGCTGTATGAAGATCCCTGGTATTTTTTTCCTATTTTCCCAAATTTTTTTTATGTTTAGAGTGTGGGAATTTTTTTTTTTTTTTTAATTATGTGGGGTCCCCCCTCCTGAAACTTTGTAACCCCTTGTACCCCATGCAGGCTGGGATAGCCAGAATGTGGAGCTCTGACCGATTGGGATTTCACACCCTGACAATACCAGCTGCAACAAAGGTCCCCTAATGCCGATTTTTGTTCCGGGGTATACGCTGGGGGGGCCCCCCAGGTTTATTTTGCCCTGGGGCCCCATTGTTGCTTAAACCGGCCCTGTTTATATTGTACTATGCTCTGTTGATGACTTTATTCTAATAAAGACCTTTTGTAAACTAAAGTATCAAGCTGAAATACTTCTTTCAGTCTAAACTACAACACTTCTAGCGACATTGTTTTCATCAAATAGCTCACCAAGCATACAAGTATTCTTGGAAATACAAGATTTATATGCTAGAGAGCATGTACATTTTTGAAAGGCACTTTGCTTATATCATCCCCTAGCAGGATAAAAGAGGGATACGCTCGAGGGACTGAGCTTGGAATCTCTCAAGATGCTGAAATTGTTCTGCAATATCTTCTAATGAGACGTTTCGAAAGTAAAGACAATTGCTCACTTGGAAACATGGATACTTTCCCAATTTTTAACAATAAAGAATTGAACATGCATAAAAAATACACACACTTTAAAACAACATAGCTTCATGCATTGGATCAGTTATAAAGCACTTTCAGCAAAAGAACACAGTGTTATTTTGTGTGCTTTATATAATCTGATTTTAATAAAATGAAGGCATCAACAGCATAGATTTCCTTTAAAGGGGATTTTCGATTTAAAGCAGAACTACAGTCTGCTAACTCCTTAATAGCTATGTGGTAATCCAATCTGCCTTTGACCCGAAAGAGATGTCTGTGTACAAAAAAAATCTTATGCCATATCGCTGATGGTTCTCTAGCCTTAAAGAATCCTTAGTAAATCAGGACATGTGTATCAATGTTTGTAAAAGGGTTTTTAACACCTCCTTTTGAGAACCACATAACAAATTTCTTGCTGCCATAGTCCAAACATTTTCTTTTCTTTTGATATAATTCTATCATATATCAAGCTTTTGATAAATATTCTATTTCTCCACTTATTTATCACCTCAGAGTGGATCTGAGCGATGGTGAAACTTTTGCAGGGCAAACTGTTTTAATACGGGACCATGTACCTTATTAAAACAGTTTGCCCTGCAAAAGTTTCAGGCTCAGTGCTCATATCAGGAAACTGCATGGAAATTTCCTTTAAAGCAGATCTGGCCGAAGACTTTAAGAGCAGACTTCCTCCTTACAGCTCCATATTTCCAGCTTTGAAGACGAATGGCCTGCTGAGCCCCTAGTCAGAATTCACACTTCTAGGTAGTTGGGAGGCATTTTTCAAAGCAACCCAGGTAAAGGAGCAAATGTGCCTGCTCTTAATGCAGTGATTACTGTTACCTTATTGTGTTAGGTGATAAGTTGATTAGTCCACTTAAATCTCACCATGTATAGACACATAGAATTCATCAGATCTTCCAGTCTGAATTAAAAAATATACTACATAGCATATAATCTATAATAAAAAATGTGATGCAAGGCAGCAAGACAAATGCTTTGAGTACTGGCCTGCCTGTCTTACTTATCTTAATCATGTTCCAAACTGTAGGGGTTTGTGGGCCATTGTCATTCTGCTAGGACAACATAGCCGCTGCCTAGATCTCACAATCCTTTTGGCATCTAGCTCCCACAAATTAAAGCACACCTGAAGTGAGAGGGATATGGAGGCGGACACCTTTATTTCCTTTTAAACAATGCAAAATGCCTGGCTGTACTGCTAATCGTTTACCTCTGATACTTGTAACCATACAGCCTGAACTAGCATGCAGATCGGGTGCTCACCCAAGCCTGACCAGATTAAGCCACATGCTGGGTGATCAGCAGGACTTCCAGGCAACAGGTATTGTTAAAACAAATATGGCCACTACCATATGCCTCTCACTTCAGGTTTCCTTTAATTCAAGGTCACGTGTATGCACGGTTGTCATGTGATACAGGCAGGGCTGTGTTGTACTCGTAGCACTAGTCCAGTTTTCAGATTTTCACTTTAAACTATAGATGAGCTTTAGGTTGTGGTTATAACCAGCATTAGTGCTGTGCATTTCCAGAACTGAATAATTGTGCACAAACCCGACCCATCCCAGGTTTAAAAGTCGCTCTCTGCACTGAGGGACAAAACAACAAAGGGATATACCCTCTACATGTGGTAGTACGATTATATATGTGGCTCAAAGATGGCAAAGTGAAATAAAATAATTAAAAACAGTTTACAAATTGATGCAGTAACGGTAAACTTACCTCCTCTCGTGGAAAACTCAATGGTGGGTTAAGAACTTTAATTTTATTGATCGAAATGAACAAAACTCTCACAGATTGCAACGCATTTCTTGGAAATAGGTTTCCGCTTCTTCAGGCATATAAAGAGGGCAAAATCTCCCATCAGCCGTTGTAGAGCCTAGTACCTCATTTTTAATAATTTTATTTCACTCAGTTTTTTTTAACCACTTCCCGACCGCCGCATGTACAAATGGCGGCCGGAAAGTGGATCCCGCAAGGACCGCCGCATGTACAATTGGCGGCGGTCCTTGTACGGGCATGGGCGGAGCGATCGCGTCATTCGTGACGCGATCCTCCGCTGGGGACTGGCTCCGCCCTCCTCGCGCTGTAACCCGCCGGCCGTTCGGAAGCGCCGGCGGGTTACTAGCACCCGGATCGCCGCATACAAGGTGTATAATACACTTTGTAATGTATACAAAGTGTATTATACAGGCTGCCTCCTGCCCAGGTGGTCCCAGTGTCCGAGGGACCACCAGGGCAGGCTGCAGCCACCGTAGTCTGCACCCAAGCACACTGATTTCCCCCCTGCCCCCTGATCGCCCACAGCACCCCTCAGACCACTGTTT
Source organism: Hyperolius riggenbachi (assembly GCF_040937935.1). NCBI lineage: Eukaryota > Metazoa > Chordata > Amphibia > Anura > Hyperoliidae > Hyperolius > Hyperolius riggenbachi. The sequence goes on from NC_090648.1 coordinate 305,299,123, forward strand.
GCACCCAATCACCCCCCTAATCACCCATCAATCACTCCCTGTCACTATCTGTAAACGCTATTTTTTTTATGCCCTAAACTGCCCCCTGCTCCCTCCTGATCACCCCCCCCACCCCTCAGATTCCCCCCTGACCCTCCCGACCCCCCCCCCCCCCCCCCCGTGTACTGTATGCATCTATCCCCCTGATCACCTGTCAATCACCTGTCAATCACCCATCAATCACCCCCTGTCACTGCCACCCATCAATCAGCCCCTAACCTGCCCCTTGCGGGCAATCTGATCACCCACCTACACCAGTAGATCGCCAGCAGATTCAACGTCAGATCACCTCCCAAGTGCAGTGTTTACATCTGTTCTCTACCCTAAACACCCACTAATTACCCATCAATCACCCATCAATCACCCCCTATCACCACCTGTCACTGTTATCCATCAGATCAGACCCTAATCTGCCCCTTGCGGGCACCCAATCACCCGCCTACACGCTCAGATTGCCCTCAGACCCCCCCCCCCCCCCCCCCCCCCTTTCAATTCGCCAGTGCAATATTTACATCTGTTCTTCCCTGTAATAACCCACTGATCACCTGTCAATCACCTGTCAATCACCCATCAATCACCCCCTGTCACTGCCACCTATCAATCACCCCCTGTCACTGCCACCCATCAATCAGCCCCTAACCTGCCCCTTGCAGGCAATCTGATCACCCACCCACACCAATAGATCGCCCGCAGATTCGACGTCAGATCACCTCCCAAGTGCAGTGTTTACATCTGTTCTCTACCCTAAACACCCACTAATTACCCATCAATCACCCCCTGTCACTGCTACCCATCAGATTAGACCCCTATCTGCCCCTAGGGCACTCAATCACCCGCCCACACCCTCAAAATGCCCTCAGACCCTAGCCCTGATCACCTCGCCAGTGCATTGCCTGCATCTATTCCCCCCTCTAATCACACCTTGAGACACCCATCAATCACCTCCTGGCTGTCACTCCCCTAGCACTCCTATCTATCAGATCAGGCCCAATACAACCTGTCATCTAAAAGGCCATCCTGCTTATGACCGATTCCACAAAATTCTCCCCCTCATAGACCACCTGTCATCAAAATTTGCAGATGCTTATACCACTGAACAGTCATTTTGAGACATTTGGTTTCCAGACTACTCACGGTTTTGGGCCCGTAAAATGCCAGGGCGGTATAGGAACCCCACAAGTGATGACCCCATTTTAGAAAAAAAGACACCCCAAGGTATTCTGTTAGGTGTATGACGAGTTCATAGAAGATTGTATTCTTTGTCAAAAGTTAGCGGAAATTGATTTTTATTTTTTTTTTCACAAAGTGTCATTTTTCACTAACTTGTGACAAAAAATAAAATCTTCTATGAACTCGCCATACACCTAACAGAATACCTTGGGGTGTCTTCTTTCTAAAATGGGGTCACTTGTGGGGTTGGGCCCTAAACCGTGAGGAGTAGTCTAGAAAACAAATGCCTCAAAATTACCTGTGAATAGGACGTTGGGCCACTTAGCGCACCTAGGCTGCAAAAAAGTGTCACACCTGTGGTACCGCTGTACTCAGGAGAAGTAGTATCATGTGTTTTGGGGTGTATTTTTACACATACCCATGCTGAGTGGGAGAAATCTCTCTGTAAATGGACAATTGTGTGTAAAAAAAAATCAAACAATTGTCATTTACAGAGATATTTCTCCCACCCAGCATGGGTATGTGTAAAAATACACCCCAAAACACATTAAACTACTTCTCGGTACCACATTTGTTTACTGCAGATTTGCAGAGTACTTTTTTTTACTTCTCGGTACCACATTTGTTTACTGCAGATTTGCAGAGTACTTTATTTTATTCAAATCTGCAGTAAACAAGTCCTGTAGCTAGGTAACGTCCTCCCTCGCTCAGCGCTGGTATTCTGTGCTGAGGGGGCGTGGCCGGTTCGAAGTGCAGTCAGTCATGTGGGCTGTCATGTGGTGACACCCACATGACGTATAACAGTATACCGAGCGATGATGTGCGCTCCCAGGGCTGTAGGCAGAGGAGTTTTAAAGCGGCGATTCTAATCGTCATGAGCTAAGGCGACCCTGGCCAGGGTCGGGGCCACTAATGATAGCTGGATTAACATAACAGAGCGTCTACAAATAGCAAGGGAGGCACGATCCGTCTGTCCTGAGGTCTGACATTCAGCTAAGGTAATTAACTTTTTTTTGTTGCTTCAGCTCGTAAGTCCTTTAAGGGGGGTAAAGCCCATGGTCCTCAAGTGGTTAAATAGCTACTCTTTCTAAATAGGTGAATTTTAAAAAGGTAATAGACCCCTGGGTAGAAGAAGGTTGGGAACCTAAGGTCCGGTATACCAATATTTGTACTGGAAACTCAGTGTAATATTATAACAAAGCACATCCACTGTCGTTTTATTATACTCCTGACTTAATGTTATCTTACAGACAAGCGCATTGTCAGGAAATCCTATTGTGATGCCAGTGACATGTTATGAGCTATGTCGTGTAAAGGCTTCCTTTGAGTAAGTCACCTATGAGCGCTGGAACAACTTCCTGTACTGTGGACTGTGGAAGTCATGTCAAATATAATCTTTATCCGCATGTAGATATATTTACAGACAAGGCAAAAAGGGAAATCTGCTTCTATATAGAAACATTGAGGAGTTGCTTGTCAACAGTGCTTAATATGAAGCTCATGCATGAAAGCACAGCTGAACTTTTCCTGGCAAATATAGCTTTGAAAAGCATTCTATGCAACCAGATAAAACATAAATATCATTTTTCTTAGTTTGCGTCATGTCATATATGCAAAAATTATAATTACATCTGCCATAGTCCTGTATTAAATAATAACAATACGCCTGTGCTTTTCTCTGTCATGACTAGATACAATAGAATACTGAATTTTTTTTATATCATTTCAAAGAGCAGAACACAGGGAGAGACACTGTTTAAAACATTTGGGTCCTCACAAAGTACACTTTAGAGCCCTCTAGGGTCCCCCATGTAAGATGGAATTTTGGAGCACCATCTTGGCCTTGTAATAGAGTATTACCCTCTACCCCACTGATTGTAACACTACTTTGACATGATGACATTTCCTATCAAACTGACTAAATAGCTGACCAGAGATTAGTAACCTAACCTGCCAAACCTAGATGTTGACACAAATCACACAGATCCATGATGCCAGTATCCAAACATCTAGAGTCTACGTTGATTTTTGATTGGCACTCCATCCATTTTTTGTTTTGTTTACTGATACATGGGGCTTGATTCACAAAAGAGTGCTAACTGTTAGCACGGCCGTTTTCGGGCGAATTTTCATGTTTGCGCGTGATCGCGAATTTTTGTGCGCAATTAAACGTTTTTGCGTGCAAACTCGAATTTTAGAGCGAGATCGTTATCGTTTTCGCACAAAAAAGCATTTGCGTGTGAAAACGGTTAATTGCGCACAATAATTCGCGATCGCGCCCAAACGCAAAAAATTTGCACGAAAACGGCCGTGCTAACAGTTAGCACTCTTTTGTGAATCAAGCCCATGGTCTTCTTTGCATACAAACCATCAGGGCAAGAGGTTTAATCAGACACCACAGCCTCATTAAAGTGATGCAAGTGCAAAGCAGTCACTTTGCTTTCTGTGATCAACTGTTGGACACTTCCCTCAACGCTACTCAGCGCCATGACACATCATAGCCTTGCTACATAGGAGTAAGTTTAGGTTTTGTGCGAGTTCTTAGCACACCAGCGCCATATTTCAGCTATACAATTTGCCAGTTTTATTTTCTTTTGTGGATTTCATGTTTTCCCCCCATTCTCCCTTCATTGAAAATCCCCTTTTCTGATATCTAACCTTATTTCCCCCACCACCATCCCCACACACACACACAAAAACCTCCCTTACAATACCCAAACTTATCCCCAAACCAAAATAACAGCCTCCATGATACATTCAATCACAGCGCCAGGGATTACGTTGTAAAAGCAGGAACTCCAATCCACCTCCAGAGGCCCCTCAGCGTATTTTATTGGGTTGCTGAGAGTACACCATACAGCACCCAAAACATAGGAGGGGCCTCTGGAGGTGGATTGGAGTTCCTGCTTTTAGAACGTAATCCCTGGCGCTGTGATTGAATATATCATTGTTTATGTGGAGGAAAAAGGGTCCTACCCCTAACACGGCTGCAAAGGTTGTTGGCATAAAAAGAGAAAGGAAGAGGATCTTGCGTATATCCTTGTGGGGCGCCTCTATTTGCTACAAAAAATAACTGCCTCCGTCCGGGGAAAAAAAAAAAAAACCCTAATGAGAGCAGTGGGATGCTGTTCTCTTCATGGTCTATCATATTCACTATAGGACTTATGCAACTTCTAGTGGTTTTTGTGGAGACTAGACACAGACATTTGTACTGAAATCAGTTACGCTATATGAAATATAGCTTCAGAAAAGTGTGTGTCACAGATAATCAGGTGAGTTTCCGTAGTCTGTGGGTAGCAGTCACACACAATCTCTAGAAGGAACTAGCATAATCAGCTGTGGCTACATACAGCAGATATGGATCAGCTTTACCAGCAGAGTACTCTACACAGGAAACCTGAGTCAGAGCTGTAGTTCCCATAGCACACACTAAAGAGCAGAATACGAGACTATTATGCACTCATTTATTAGAAACCATGCAGATCTTGAAAGATAAAACATTTAAATAACATTTCCTAAAGAGTGTTAATAGCATGACTGTATTATTCACCAGCGTCCTCTTTTTACATGATTTTGGAAATGTACACTATTAATAAAAGTGTGTAGGGTGTGAGGTAATGTTGATATTAGAATATCAGTAGTTTTACCAATATTCTACTATCTCTCTCTGCAAGTTAATTCTCACATGAACTCTTCCCTATCAACGGGTCTACATGAAAAGGGCGCCGGTAAAAAAGGGCGCCTGGTGGAGCCCATATATAGCAACTTCGGCTACAAAAAAGGCGCCTGGTGTAGCCCATATAAACTTTGGCTACAAGAAAAAAAAGGCGCCTGGTGTAGCCCATATAAACTTGTAGCCCATATAAACTTCGGCTACAAAAAAAGGCGCCTGGTGTAGCCCATATAAACTTTGGCTACAAGAAAAAAAAAGGCGCCTGGTGTAGCCCATATAAACTTGTAGCCCATATAAACTTCGGCTACAAAAAAAGGCGCCTGGTGTAGCCCATATAAACTTTGGCTACAAGAAAAAAAAAGGCGCCTGGTGTAGCCCATATAAAAACTTCGGCTACAAAAAAAAAGGCGCCTGGTGTAGCCCATATAAAAACTTCGGCTGCAAAAAAACTCCGGGATGTGTAAATTACTATTCCCCCTCCAGGGCGCCATGGATAGTGGGGGAATGAAATAATTCGGCTTACAGTGCTTGTAGCCCATATAAAAACTTCGGCTGCAAAAAAACTCCGGGATGTGTAAATTACTATTCCCCCTCCAGGGCGCCATGGATAGTGGGGGAATGAAATAATTCGGCTTACAGTGCTTGTAGCCCATATAAAAACTTCGGCTACAAAAAAACTCCGGGATGTGTAAATTACTATTCCCCCTCCAGGCCGCCATGGATAGTGGGGGAATGAAATAATTCGGCTTCCAGCACATGTAGCCCATATAAAAACATAGGCTACAAAAAAACTCCGGGATGTGTAAATTACTATTCCCCCTCCAGGCCGCCATGGATAGTGGGGGAATGAAATAATTCGGCTTCCAGCACTTGTAGCCCATATAAAAACATAGGCTACAAAAAAAAGCAGGCAATAATATGGGCTACAAAGGGGCACCTTGCTGTAGCCGAAAACCTTGTAGCCGAAAAAAAATATGGGCTACAAAGGGGCACCTTGATGTAGCCGAAAACCTTGTAGCCGAAAAAATATGGGCTTCAAAGGGGAGCCCGCTTGTAGCCTATATCAAAACTCGGGCGCCCTTTTCTACACCTTGTAGCCCATATTTCCAGAATAACATTGATGTCTATGGTGACGCCCTTTTCATACAGGCAGCTCGGGCGCCCTTTTCAACCGATCCCCTATCAACACCTAACATTAGCCTCGCCCACCTGCTCCTAACACTAAGGCTTGGTTCACATTGCACAAAAACCACAGCGTTAAGTGGAGCGTAGAAGCGTATCTGTGGACGGATGCAATACATTTCAATGGGAAAGTTTACATTGGTATTATAAAACGGATCCGGTTCCTACGTTCCGCTAAACTGATCGGACGTTCCCGACCTGTACCATTTTCACGGAACTGACACGGACCTGAACGCTGAACGTATGCAATGTATCTCAATGGAAAACGGACAATACTTTACCCATTGGCTAGAAAATGTACCTGAATCGTACCAAAAGATCACTTCCTGTTTTGATTTTCTCTACTTCCGGGGCACAGATCGATGCACACCACGCCAGACACAGCAGGTTCCAGGCTATCTGCTGCATAGGCCCAGCAACATAGGCCCATTGCAAGCCATCCCCCTCTCCAAACCCCACCTTGGCCAACCCCTTTCCCTTTCCCATTGTCCATTTTCCATACATTTTCGTTCATACTGTACCGGAACAGAACGTATGCGAAATGGTTGTAAAACGTGAACAAAACGTATGAAAACGTATCAAACGGAACGGAGAACGGATCCGTTTTGTTGGATCCATCCCAGATCAGGTGCAACGTGAACCAGGCCTAACCTCCCCTTACCTACTCCTAACACTAACCTACCTCTTGTATATGCCTAACACTAACCCTCCCCTATCTACGCCTAACTTTCCCCCACCTGTTCCTAGCACTAACCTCCTCAACTACTCCAGTACCAACACTAACTTACCCCCTACCTATACCCAACACTTACCTCCCTTTACCTACTCCTAACACTAACTCTCCCCTATATGCTGTATGCCTACATATACTTAACACTAACCCCCTCCCTTACCTACTCTTTGTATAAGCCCAACAATAACCCGCTAACCCTGCGTCACTAAATTACAATAATGCGGAACATACATGAAAACCCTGCACCTAAATTACCCCCTCGGATCTCACCTATATTATAGTTTAATGCCCATTTCCGCTCCTCCAATGTTTCGCCAATAGCTGGAGTTCCTCAATACTATAGGTGAACTCCAGCACCCAAATTATACACTGAGTACCACTAGAGATGCTTAATACATAAAAGTCTATAATGGTGCCAAAATACCATCTGTGTCTCGCGCCCTTTCTATCCGATTCGTATATTTTTATTTTCCCATTACAAATGACATAAATTGCATAGGTGTGGATTCTTCTGCTGTGTTACAAATCACAAGGGGATTGGAAGAGCGCATAAGCCTGCATATATATGACTTTCTGCTTTTCAGCATGAATTTCACCACTTCAAGCTGAAACTGCAATTTATCGCCTATCATAAATCTACGTCTGAGCTTACAGTTTCTATCCATTTGCAATGTTTGCTCATTATTGCACAGAAATGTAAATATGAGGGTCAGGCATACCTAAGAGATCAGTGCATTTCAAGTACATTCTTTAAAAAATAATCTCTTGACAAGAATCAGCTTGCAAATGAGCATTTCTGGAAAGTGAGAGCAGGCCTGGAGACTCATTAGAGACCACACTTATTGGAAGCTGACAAGTTAGCAGCGATTACATGCAGCAGTTATTTACTGCACAATCATTCTGACAGGGAGCAGACAAAATTATTCCGTTCGTTATGGATAAATCAATTATTTAGCGGTGAATATAGCCAGGCACCTTGAGGCTCAGATCACAGTGACGTTCACGTCAAATGGCAAGAAAACATGACAAACTACTTTCTGACTTTTGCCATGAGCTTTCTTTTATATTTTCCTATTGACTGTCTGTGGCAAGAGAACAAGATGTATTGGGGTTAATTCACTTTACCCCATAATATAATAAACTCAACATATGCGAGCAGTGCTCATTAAGTTTACCAGGGTTTTTTGCTAAACAAGCGTACCAGCGCCTCAAACATGGTGGCCCAGCTGATAGGACCTGTTGTACATCTGATGAAGCAAGCAAAGTCCACAGAAACGCGATTGTCCATTAAAGTGCTCAATAGAAGTTTTATCCCACATCTCTGAAATAGTGCTTTGTTTATTGTGTTACACCTCAGTCGGGAGGTGTTTTTTTTTTGTTTGTTTGTTTGGCCCTAGAAAATGCCATAGGAGTGCGTTAATCTTTTTCCTGCACCACACTACCCGGAAAACCTGAAAGGGGACAGGCTCTGTTGGTAGTTGCAATTCTTGCAACCTACCTTTGTGAGTATAAAATCATACTTTTTTTATAGTCCAAATACTTAGACAAACTGCACCATTTGAATCCCGGACTTCTTTATAATTTCTCATTTAAAGAAGGTGAGATATGGGAAAAAAATGTATCCAGCCGTATGCGTGAGAAAATTGATTTAGGCTGCTTATACACAGGGACTAACTAACGTGCGCCTGTAACGCTCCCCCAACGCACAGCAATGTAACTCAAGTGGGCTGTTCACACAGCCCACGTTGCGTTACATGTAACGCTGTACGTTGCCCGGAAAGTGCAGCATGCTGCGGCGTTAGAGCGGCTATAGCCGCGTTAGACTGTTTACACATGCGCAGTAGGGGGCGGAGAGGAGGCGGGGAGAGCCAGCTACAGTAGCCGCGCACATGGCTACTTAATATTCACTGCACTGGCGGCCACTGATTGGCCGGCGGGACCACGTGATGCGGAGTGTCTCGCTCCGCGTCACGTGGTCCCGCCGGCCAATCAGCGCCACTCTGGGAGACTTTATCGGAATAGAGCCGCCTAACGCGGCTCACTCTACCGTCGGCTCTTGCAGCACCATACGTTGTGTTAGGTGCACGTTGTGCGACCTTAACGTGGCACCTAACGCAACGTCTTGGTGTGCAAGTAGCCTAAAGGAAAGTTCATGTCCAATTAACTGACTCAGGGCTTGGTTCATTTTTTTCTTTTAGCAGCGCAGTTTAATGAATCAAGCCTTATATGAATATTCCTCAAATGTGAGCTCTTCAGCATTCGCACAGGGCAGCATTACAAGGAAAGGGGCTCCATGGGAGCCAAGCTCTCACACCTTAAAATGATGGCATTCTAACGTCTAGTTTCCTTTTTGTTTATCACATAATAAATGTATTTATTTTCTGTAGTCCCATTTGTGAGGTTTTTCTTCAAGTCCTGTTCTGGCAGCTGAACGGAGTTTAAATATTCCAGGGCTATATAGGACAGCTTATACATGTGTCAGTGACTTCAGCAACCTGCTATAGTGAATATACCCCCTGAAAAACACATTCCTCGGAGTGTACATCTTCTCACACCTAAAGACGCAAAACAAGAAGAAAATATGTTGTTTTGGAACTCGGATAAAGTTGAGTAAATACATTTTCACATATGAATCTTCAAGCTGTCAATGGGCCATTGTTTCCTAAGTCACTTCCTCAGATTCATATCCTGACTGGCCAGTGTAGCATGAAACACTGTTGTTCTCTGGGACAATACTTGTAGTGATACCTGCACAGATTGCATGAGTGTGTCATCAACACTGCAACGTCAGCACGAAACTGCAAAATCCCGCACACAATGTGATCTATGTAAACAAAGCTCTGCTCTGTCCCACATCGCCATAAAACAATAACTTCAAATAGCTGGGCCAGTGCACTAAACGGAAAATTACACAACACACACAGAGTTCTATTTCTCTTTCAAGGGATCTTTGTTGAATTTTTATGTTCTGTGTTGCAGAAAATTCTTCCCAAGTTGTCTTATATGGAATAAGTGAAAAAAGACTCCACAGAGTTGTATTCCCAGGGTTGCCCCTTGTCATTTGTTTAGTGACATTCTGTACTTCATCACTGACATAGTTATGGGAATATAGCTTTTAGGTTGAGCGTTCATCACATCTTCAGCATAGAGCTATGACTAAGATGTTGCCATATTGCAGATGTATCTGTAAAAATTTAGTAACATTGGCTGGACAAGCAAGCAGTCCACTTGGGTGCCCCTACCCTTTTCCAATATGGCTACCAGGTGATTTCTCTGGGAGTATCAATACAGCCTGGTTCGTTTGAGTGTTTGCTCAAGAATTTTGGGAGCTGGAACCTAATTAGTAGTGAAATGCACACAAAATTCAGAAGGCCAGAGAGCTTTAAGTCAGCCTCTTGTCCAACAGGGTACCACCCTGCTCTAGAAGTGCAATCTTCCAACAAACAAAACAGATTACAAAGGATCTACCTTTTGAGGCAATTCCACTCCCCCTCCCCCCTGCAATTCATGCACAGACGCATTCCGATTGCTCGTCCCCCATCGATGTCCAAAGTATATGCACACAGGGAGATGTTGCTTGCTTGGCAGTTGGAAAAAGCTGTTATTTCCCACAATGCAATGAGGTTCACAGACAGCAAGCTGTCAGGGTCTGGAAGCACGGACACACAAGCACAGGGACATGGGACGCAGAGACACTTGCTAATTATTATATAGGATGGTGGCACAGCATTTCAGGTGTTCTGCCCTCCATAACTAGTAGGAGCCAGACTGAGGGAAGTCTTTCCAAATTACATTCTGTATTCATTGGCTTGCACTACCTAGGACATGTGCATTTTGTTGTAAGTTATTTGTGGATTCAAGGGATGGTAATCAAGAACAGGTAAACAAAACCAGCCTGTTGCACAAATTATTATTTTTTTATTTATATAGCGCCAGCATATTCCTCAGCGCTTTACAAAGCACAATAAGACAACATTGGTACAACCAAAAAATGTACAGCAGGGTCTCAAGCAATATTCCATTAATGCTATATACTGGATGTCTAGATGTACACTTTAAGACAACACATTTAAGAGTCAGCTTCAAACGTGATAAAATATAAGGAATAACAACAGCATATTACTCTGTCAATGCTGAAAGACTGGGGAATTGCATTTTAGATTGTTGAGACCTGCTTGACAAGTTAAAACCTATCACTACGGTTTCTTTGCCATACAGAGTTAATAATTATCATAATCTATAACTGCTTGAAACAGATACATGCCAAAAAAATGACACCAGGCACAGGATGAACTACAGGCACCATCTCTGTACAAATCCCAAAGAACTGGTTTGTCAGGAATTGGGCGTAAGGTCCCCATACTCCCCACACCCCAAAGCAGGTGATCAAGCATACAGTCTTTGGCTTAACTGGTTGAATAAGGCACCTGTGTCCAGCTGATCTATAGCAGAATTGAAGTTCACTCTTCAATCACCAACTACCAAGTTCTGACATCCAAAACAAACACTGATAAGGGACGACAATGATAGGTATCAGATGGGGTTAAGGGTTGGATTGGGATATTATTTCAGGAGGTTTAGGTACAGAGATATAGTGGGAGAGTTTTTGATTTAACACTTAGGGTAGAGAGGTTAGGGTTGGGCTTTAAGAGGTATTGTATGCTATGAGGGGAGGTTGGGCATCAGGAAGTAGGTTAGGGATTGGCATCAGAAGGGAGTTGGGCATTGTTTAGGGACAGCTGATCATCAGTGAACAGGGGTCTACATGAAAAGGGCGCCGGTAAAAAAGGGCGCCTGGTGGAGCCCATATATATACCAACTTCGGCTACAAAAAAGGCGCCTGGTGTAGCCCATATAAACTTCGGCTACAAAAAAGACGCTTGGTGTAGCCCATATAAAAACTTGGGCTACAAAAAAAACAAGGCCCCTGGTGTAGCCCATATACAAACTTCGGCTACAAAAAAACTCCGGGATGTGTTAATTACTATTCCCCCTCCAGGCCGCCATGGATAGTGGGGGAATGAAATAATTCGGCTTCCAGCGCTTGTAGCCCATATACAAACTTCGGCTACAAAAAAACTCCGGGATGTGTTAATTACTATTCCCCCTCCAGGCCGCCATGGATAGTGGGGGAATGAAATAATTCGGCTTCCAGCGCTTGTAGCCCATATACAAACTTCGGCTAGAAAAAAACTCCGGGATGTGTTAATTACTATTCCCCCTCCAGGCCGCCATGGATAGTGGGGGAATGAAATAATTCGGCTTACAGTGCTTGTAGCCCATATAAAAACTTCGGCTACAAAAAAAGTCAATAATATGGGCTACAGAGAGGCACCTTACTGTAGCCGAAAAAAATATGGGCTACAAAGGGGAGCCCGCTTGTAGCCGAAAACCTTGTAGCCGAAAAAATATGGGCTACAAAGGGGAGTCCACTTGTAGCCTATATCAAAACTCGGGCGCCCTTTTCTACACCTTGTAGCCCATATTTCCAGAAATAACATTGATGTCTATGGCGGCGCCCTTTTCATACAGGCAGCTCGGGCGCCCTTTTCAACCGATCCCGTGAACAGAGCTGAATATGAAGACAAAAGTACTGTTGCAAAGCCGAAAGTAGAATATTAGTAACAGGATTGTACTGATATTCTATTTGCACTACTGTTGACTACTGGCATCACCCAAGAACCAAAATTACCTTCCATATAAATCAATGTACCCTTGCACCTGGCTTTGGTGCTCTGGGGCTTCATGGTGACCACAAAATTGCTCTGTTGGCTTTGATAGTTTATTGGACACTTTTAGCATGACCAAACTGAGTCCTTCCTTACAGTATGTTTTTAAAGTGTTCAAATAGTTTCCCAGCAAAGTTGAATAGGGAATGCTTCAAATTTTCTCTAGTTCTCAAGGATCCCTACCTTCCCTCTTTTCTTTGATCATTTGCAGTTTAAAACGCTATAGTCATGAGTTAATTATATGTGACAATTTCTATTTATAAATCTATTTATAATATCTATTTATAAAGCTATGTTAACAGGGTGGTGTGAACTCAGACACTGTGGACAATAACAACCGCCATGGCTGAGAATTGGGAGTTGGACCATTGCGGTCACATTGTCTGCAACAGATCTGATAAGCTTGACCTTTAGTGAAGCCTGATGTCCGAACGGCTGCATTGTTTTTCCCACTCCTCCGCCTCCCGGAAGCCACTTCATTGCACGCCACTCCACCCACCGCACACAGCAAGAGACATGTTGATAGCCAAGAAGTTGATGATGTATCAATATAGTGTCATCAATGCTCTGTCGTCCAGCAGGGATCAGTACATGATCTCTTGGGTGTCAGAGATCCCCAAGGATCCCCCAGTGAGTATGGGGTTAAAGGAAACTTGAGGAAAAAAGGTCTCCCTCGCCGTCCTCCCGGGCCACCTCGATTCTCTGCTACCTGGACCAGCAATTCCTGTGTTTGCTGCATACAGCACATATGCAGCACAGTCACGACGTGTCGAGCTGACTGAAGAATTTACCAAACCAGCTACCAGAGAATTGAAACAGCCCAGGAGGACGGCGAGGGAGCACACATCCTGAAGGTGGCTGGAGAAAGCCCTTGGATGCATATAAAACATTTTTTTTTCTTGTCTCAGGTTGGCTTTTGGTGATAAATAGTATACAGAAATGACTGGACCCAAGATAACACTGAGAGGTGACTTTAGAGATGCCTTGATCTGGGTCTGCTTCAAAAAGAGGCTACTGAAGCAGGAATGATGGTCAGCAGGAAGAGACTGCAGTTTGTATCAACATTTCAGCAATACTTAATAATGCTAATTAGCTATTATATTTCAAATCTGGCCCCATGGAATGCAGTAAAATCATATTTATATGCCTGGCAATATAATTTCTACAATCTTGAAATTAGCACGCCCATTAGACATTGGCATAAAATTAGAAGGAAAAAAACTCCAATATAGCATTCTGCTACTGCTAAGTAATAAGTAACTGTTTGGAACATCAACGTGTGGTCTTTGTCCAAGTGTTCTGTTTTTGTGTCAGGATTCTGCAGACAGATTTCACAATAGGCTGTTGGACTGATGTGTGGGAAATGTGGAGAGTGAGCAGTGTAGAGGGAATCCTCAGTCACTCAGGGTGTGGAATAAAGATAAAGTGACTCACATGATGTCTGGCCAAGCTCTCACTAGTATCTGGGGTGGACATTATATAAAGAGCTATTTCAGGTCTATGGAAAATTCTGCCAAAACACTCTTTATAATCACATTTCTAAACTATCCATTGATCATTTTTACATTTATCTCGTGTGTGATGCTTCTGTGGTTAATTCTACCATGTAGCAGCACTACATGGTTACAATGGGTTTATTTTCATTTGAGGTTTAAGGCCGACCTCCAGGCTTGCTTGTAATAACAGAAATATGTACATGCTGCATTCCTACAATAGTAATTGTTTATTCTAAAAGTGTCTGTTTTTGAAGTATGCAGTGGAGCTCTCCTTCTTAGCTTAGGATATGGCGTGCCAAGGTCTGTCTGTCAGCACAACAGACCATACAATCTTGGATCAGGGAAAGACCGGCACCATCCACTTGTATTATGCTCTTTTATTTAGTAGTCATATAGCAATTACAGCAACGTTTCGGAGCAGCCGCTCCTTTCTCAAGCTAGGCACAGAATGACACCTGTGCCTAGCTTGAGAAACGAGCGGCTGCTCCGAAACGTTGCTATAATGGCTATATGACTAGTCTACTAAATAAGAGCATAATACAAGTGGATGGTGCCGGTCTTTCCCTGATCCAAAAGTGTCTGTTTTTGGAATCATCAATAAGAGCTTTTTCAATTAACAGGGTGGTATGCCTGTAGTTATGGTCACTGAGACTATTCTCTCCTCTGAAGCCCAGTGTTGCCATGTTTCCTTGTATGCTAAACTGATTATCCACTGTGAGGCTGATCCATTAAGACAGCTGCATACAAAACTGGAATTGGGTGAAATGGTTGTCCATGGCAACCAAAAACATTTCAACTGTTCAATTCAAAACAATTCTGGTTGGTTCGCATGGACAACTGCTGTATGTTTGCTCTGGTTGCCCAGTACAAGAGTATACTGTGCCTTCTACCTCAAAAGGTGCCTAGTAGAAGACCTGACTGCAATCAGTGGAAGTTATCTTTCAACTTCTATTGGTGTGCTGAGCAATGTGCTAAGCAATGTCAGCTCGGGGAGTGCTTTCTGATATCATGGCCATTATTCTCTAGGTCACATTTTTTTAATCAATAGAAATTTATAGGCGTAAGGTTGAGAAGCGATAGGCTGCTGATGTTTGGAAGGGAGAAAGAAAAGAAGTGATTGCCTTTGTTTTTGCTAAGGAGTGGTTGCAGAACCCATGATCTAACAACATTTTATGACTATTAGGCAATCAAGTAAAATTATCTATGGAGGTTTGTAGGCAATCAGGTACAACAGGTGGGACAACACAATTCCAAGATCCTGGATCCAATGATGGACTTCTGTCAGATAAGTGTGCTTAACATACTTGCACTCCCCTCCAATCATGTTGCATACGGATACCGCTGGGAGTTCCCCTTTCAGGAACTGATTTTGAACATTCAAAAGTTGCACTAGTGAACATGGCAGTAATCACAAGAACTTTCTCAGTCTGCTATTTCCCAAAATTCAACCTATGTCAGAGGGACAGAACACTTACACAAAGCCACAGTACCAAGTTACAGTATATGGTCAGCTTGAAGCCAACTTTTCCAGTGAGCAGAACTACTGGACAACTGGAAAATTGCCCATGGATAAAGAATAGAGCGGAGGCAAGGAGGGTCTACCATTGCATCTGTTTTAGAGGTTTCAGTTGCAGCGGCCTTGTTCATTTTAATATCTCAGGCACCCCATCAGCGTTACACTTTTTAATGTAACCATTTCATTAATGCAGCTGTGGGTTTCTCTTAAATTGATGGAGGTTCCAGGAGCTGCCTGATTTCCAGGTCAGCGGTTCACAAAGTACCAAAGGAAGGACCCTCAGACACTTTTAGTGACCCTCAAGTCCCATTGACTTCAATGGATTTCAATCCTCATTTTTTTTGCAATAAAATACCTTGTACATTCTTAATATTTAGCATGAATTAAATCATGAATTTTAACTAATCAACCCTCTCTACAGGGCTACCGTGACATTTTAACCTGTGGTCATTTGAATTAGGTCTATAGGTCATCACCTTCCTGACAAATGGCTTTTCATGTTAAGATTCATGCTTTCCAGTCACTCCTCAAACATACATATTTCCTGGAGAAAAACTTAGTACAATAGCACTTAATAACCAGTAGCAACTTATAACAGCCTAGTTACTGTGTCTCACAACACACTTCTCTATATATAGATTTTCCATATAGATTTCTGGGAGAATGCATACACTCTATGCATAATGTGTTGCGCTGTGCTGCCACATTTGAACTCACTGCCTATACAATTGTAGGGGCATGTTCCCATCCTTACACTGCAATGGATTGTGTTATCCTATCATGCTGTCTACAATGCTTTTATGGATAGTGTGCATGAAAATGTGTGCGGTTCATAGTAATTGATCATGCCATAAAACAACAAGTGTAGGTTGCGTTTATCAACACACATTGGGGTATATTCACTAACCAGTGGTAAAATTGCAACGCACAGGCAAACACATTGCAATTCTGATATCACACACATGCGCCTATGTTACTCCGACAACCACTTGGGGTATGTGTATAAACGGAGGATGGAGCCAATGGTGGCTACGGACAGGTAATGCATATACACTGAGGGGGGGGGGGGGGGGCAGAATTGGTGGTTTCGACGGGCCAAAATTGTGCAGCACATCCGATCGACATGCTCAGCCTAAAATCGGTTGCATCATTGATTGGGCATGCACTTGGCGGCACAAATTTTTACCGATTCGATAATTATGGAATCTGATGGTCGATTGGCCACCAAGTCGATAGATATATGGGCACTGTTACAGATTGCTTCTAAATTTGCGAACAGCAAAGTGCTATGTATACAGCACAGTAATCCAGAGCCAGCAATTATAATACACATCGGACTGGCTGGTCAGGATACTGCCCTTTCCACATAGAATTTGGTGTTTCGCTTCAGGTATTATTCAACTGCCCAATCCCACAAGTGTTTGAAAGTCATAAAGTTATCAGTTATTGTACATAAATAGTTACATAAATGGTTTTCCATATTTCATACAATTCTTCCAAATACACGAGACATAATCCATTAATTTTGTTCTTACATCTCCACTGCCCTTGGAAACTTAAGTGCACTTTGAACCCTGTACGATGTCTTTTGATCTCTTTAGGATACCAGTATAGGCAAATACATGACACACCACACCATTTTACTCCTGCAGTGCTACCTTGCCAGCTCCCAATACCATGACAATAAGCATGGTGCTAGTAAGGGGAACACCAGACCATTCACCACAGAAAGGTCTAAGCATACATTGTAAAACCCCTTTAACAACTTAATTTAATAAAACACAGTATCTCTATTATGTACTACAACAGCCCTGATTCAATAAACCTTCCTACTGAATATTTAAAGGGGCACTATGGCGAAAAATTGTAAAATTTAAAAAATGTGCAAACATATACAAATAAGAAGTACATTTTTTTTCCAGAGTAAAATAAATTACTTTTCTCCTATGTTGCTGTCACTTACAGTAGGTAGTAGAAATCTGACAGAAGCAACAGGTTTTGGACTAGTCCATCTCTTCATGGGGGAGTCTCAGGGATTTATTTATTTTCAAAAGCACTTAGTGAATGGCAGTTGCTCTGTCCAACTGCCAAACAATTGTTTATCGCGCAGGGAAGCTGGCCAGCATCATTGCTTAAATGCTTTTTAGGGAATATCTTTATAAAAAATAAAAGCCTTGCTGAGAATCCTCTATGAAGAGATGGACTAGTCCAAAACCTGTCGCTTCTGTCAGATTTCTACTACCTACTGTAAGTGACAGCAACATAGGAGAAAAGTAATGTATGGCTCATTTTACTCTGGAAAAAACCTACGTGTTATTTGTCTATGTTTGCACATATTTTAAATATTAAAATTTTTCGCCATAGTGCCCCTTTAAACAGGATCAATGTCATAATCTGAAGATACCTTTTCATTACCTGGCAAGTGAAAAAAATGCTAAGTACGCAAGATCAAGTCTACATCCACAGTGGTGTGTTGTGGTGTGGAGTAACAGGCGCTTTGTAACGTGGCTTACCACACTGCACCACCTATGCAATGTTCACAGTGTGGAGGAAGCATTGTGGTATAATGGGTTGCAGCATCCTAACGCACTGCAAAATGCACACGTTAAAAAACTAAAGCATAATTTTCATTGACTGTATGCTTCACTGTACCCAATGCAATGTGAGCATAACGTGAGGTGCCGCTGTCCCAATTTCTTGCACTGAGTTCCTGCTGTCACAGGAAACACAATGGTCACTCATAGCCTAAGAAATTATATCAAGCTTAAACTGATTTGGGACAGTTTATTTAGAGTACTTTGTTTGTTGTTGCTGCAGATTGAAAAAGTAGTTTATTGAGGTCGTGCGAAAACATCTCTTGTGAGAAATCCAAGCAGACCATATACGAATTGATTTTTCTATTCAATTCCTGGCAGATTCAATCACTCTGATCGACTCTACCAGAACTCCGTGGCAACAACATGTCCACTGGATCGATTCTAACCTAAAATTAATTGCAATTTTCAATTGGACAGGATGGAAAATGTAAGTTAATAGGTGGCGGGGCAGGAGCAATGGTTAATCGATGTGTGTGACATTTAAAGAAAAACATTTCTTTATTACAGCTGATACAAATCCTGCAATAAATCTGCAGAGTTTCTACATTCTACTTTCATAGAAGCAGACATACTGTTAACATACTGTGCTTTCAAATGAGCTTATTTGTCTTATCTGCCATGGCAGTCAGGTCACACGGGGAGAGATCAAATTCCAACTTGCGATTAGTCCAAGGGGGAATTAGACAGGCTAAACTCTCTAAATGCATAAAGGGTGCATTTCTCATTGCATTCCTACTGTCCTGTGCAAGAGTTCAGGTCCACTTTCAAGTTTATTGTTTTCACTTACTGTACTGAATCAACAGTGACATCCAACAGGATCATGCACTGTCTTTTTAAGATTTGCAGCATCAAAAGCATGGACTAAGTTATCAGGTTTCCTAATATGTTTTACTTCCTGGTCCAGTGATGCTACTGTGTATGAGTTCTGTACTCTGCATACATATCTTACTATATCATACAATACACTGCAGGAAGTGTTGAGAAGTGATTGCACTCCTGATAAGACACTCCAGCTTCCTTATATAATCACCGAGCATGCATATTAATAAGAAAATTATAGGACTAAAAATAGACAGAAAATCAGCCAAGCAAAAATAGTTCAGGGGGAAAAAAGTAGCATGCATTACTGACCTTTCTACCTTCTGTCTCCCTGATATTGCCATGACAAAGTTTCTTCTCTTCAAATTCACAGGAGTATCTGAGCATGAGGTGAGAAGGAATGAATGGCTTCTCTGGCTTTGTCAGCTCCAGGGATCTGGCTGGAAATTGCTGTGACATGGGCTTGCCCACATGTGGCATAGGTAGAGCTGTATGAATTGGCTTTGAGCCTACAGCTGGCTGTCTTAACTTGGAGGACGCACCAAGCACAGACATACTTTCTTTAGAAGGGTTTCAGCTCTACAGACCAAGTGAAAAAAGTACAGTTTGTAGAGCTTTCTCAAGTACCGTCCACACTCCGCTCAGCTCATTTTCTAGCACAGAAGTGAAAGTCTCTGCCATGTGTTTTCCTAGGGATTAGAAATGCACTCACTTTCATTACGTGTCTAGGATTCTGTCTTCATCCAAAACTCTCTCTCGCATACACACACAGGGTCTGCTCAGCCAGTCAGCTGCAATGTAAGATTAAGCACTCCTTTGGGGCTGGAGACGTTTGAAGGTAGCATTCACAGATCTGTGTGTCTGGGATTAAGCTTTATTCTCCACCTCTACAGGCATTTCAAGTATGGCTTTTCCCAGAATGAAAGCTAAGCGCAACCCAGGAAAAAAGCATGAAGCAACTTCTAACTGCAACTGTCAAAAGTGCAAGACTCCAGCAGCTCTAACTGGTGACTGCACTCACAGGCAGCCTGCATTCTTTCTGAGAAAAAACATCTCTCTCTATTACCAGATCATGAGGAGAAAAAGAGAGGGGGGGGGGGGGGGCAGGACCTCATCAGTGGCCAAAACATGCAGCTGTTCAGCATGCTTCTCAGCCGGAAACATACTCAGCAAAACTGCTTGTTGTACTGCTGCTGCTTCCTTCCACTTGACAGAAGAAAACATTGTATTACATTTAACTTACCAGATTTTAAAAAAGAAAATACCAATATGTCAACGTTTTACCCTTTTGTGCAGTCCATTTTTAAGTTTTCGCTGAATTAGGGCTTGTTCACACCATGAGCGTTTTTTTCTTTTTACTAGTGATTTTTAAAATTGCTTTAAAAGCATTTGAGCAATGTTGCTCTTTTGTAGTATTCTCACATGAGCAATGAGCTTTCTTTCTCAACGCGAACGCGGGTCCTGCACCATTTCCAGAGAATTTGTGCTACAATGCAAGGTATAGGGAAATCGCAAAGCGCTTGAAAAAGAGCTTTGAAAAGCGATTTGGTAAGCTCTGTTATAAAAAATAAAAAAAACATTGTAATTATTCAGTTCCAGGTCAAAGCATTCACTTCATGATTGTCGTCAAGAAGTAAAGTAAAAATTGCCAAACAAAAACGCTTAGAAAAGCGATAAGCGCTTGCGAATGTACTGACGATTTATAATGTGAACTAGGCCTAAATGTTAAAAATATTTACAATAATAAATTACACAGTGCACAGTTGTTGGCAGGGGCGTTGTTAGCCCCAAACATCAGTGGCATATGTACGGGATCTATTCTGGGGTGCCCCAGATGTCCCCCAGGCAAAGTCAGCTGTGGTGCCTCAATAACGGGTATGCTGAGAGCTGTGGTACATCAATCAGGGTTATGCTGGATGCTGTGGTGCCTCTATGTGGGCATACTAGGTGCTGTGGTGTCATGCTGGGCACTGTTATGCCTTTATGGGGGCATGCAGGGAGCTGTGGTTCTTCTATGGGGGCATGCTGGGAGTTGTGGTGCCTCAATTGGAGGCCTGTGAGAGCATGGGAGGGGGTCCACTAGAACATCAGGGAATGCTATGAAGGGACTGCCAGACATACTGCTGGCACTCCAGCCTGTCCAGCAGAAAGCCAGACCAGCCAGTACAGAAGTCAGGTAACTCTGCCTAGTTATGTTTAAGTGACACTGCAGATTTATGTGATATGCTGCATTTTTATATTTTTCTTTCAAATAGTTTTATTGGGTTTTTTAGATAACAGCTTATGACAATACAAAAATAAAAGGACAGGGAGTAACATGTCCCAATTAGCAGCGCATGATGATTCTTATACAACAATTTTGTGCATGTGGCACACTCACACAGATTACTGGAATCAAGATAGGCTGCCTGCTGAGAATGACTGGGGAGAGATCAATCTCCTATTGTAACCGACTGGACTCGCCAGCCCAGGGTGGCTAGCCTGCCCACCAGGGGGACAGTATTCCCTGCCTTCTATAAATCTAACCACGGGTCCTCTTAGCGGGAGCCCAAACACAAAAACTAACGTAAAGAGAAAGGGAGGAGGAAATGGAGAAAAAGAGAGAAGGGGCTAGTAGGGGGTGGGAAAAAGGGGGGGGAGGGGTAGCCCACCACGGCGCTGGAGGAAAATGCCTTGTTATGATAAATTACCTATGAAGAGGTTAGCTATGACCTGTGATAGTGAGATATGCTCTTCAAGGGTCCCAGATTTTGTCAACCTTGTCCCTTCTGTCAAGGAGAATTCCTGCTAGCTGTTCTTGAATCATAAAGTTAGAGACTCTGGTTTTTACCTCTTCAAAAGGGACAAGTTGTTTCTTCCATGCTCTAGCAATGGTTTGTTTAGCTGCTACAAATATAAAAAGGGCTAGTGTCCCTTGGGGTTTTGTGAGAAGGTCAATGGGGAAGTGAAGTAATGCCGACCATGGGTCTCTATGTATTTGCTTATGGAAGACCGCTTGAAGCAGCCTATAAACCTTGGACCAAAAGCGGGAGAGCATGGAGCAGGACCAAAAGGTGTGTATAAAATCTCCTAGGGATTGGCAGCCTCTAAAACATAAATTGGTGCTTCCCAGATGAGCCAGTCTTGAAGGGACCCAGTACCACCTCATCATGACCTTCAGGGAGGACTCAACTAGGCCCAGATTGATTGAGATATGGAACGTGTTCTTCCAGGCCCTGGCCCATTCCTCGTTAGGTCTCACCCCCCACAGGTCCAGTTACCATTTGGTGATATAAGAGTGTTTGAAAGATGGGCCAGGGTCTATGAGGAACAGGTATAGTCTGCTAATCAGACCCTTACCACCTGGGTTGCGCAAGCAAGCTGACTCAAATACTGAGAGCGGGAGGTCTGCTTCTGGGGCATTCGCAAGTAATGACTGGACCCAGTGCCTCAATTGGAGATACCTGAAATATTCTGACCCGGGGATTTGGTATTTTTCTTGTAAATAGTTCCAGCTAACAACCTTTGCGTCTTTGATTAAATGATAGACCAAGAGGAGCTGCTTCGACACCCACCATTTGAAGGAAGATGGGCTTTCCTATGCTGGGGGAAATAGAGGGTTGTCAATAATGGGAAGTAGAGGGAGAGTAGGGGATAACAATTTCTTGGAGTACTTAAAAGTGTCCCAGACGCAAAGACTATGTCTGAGAACTTTACTCATGAGAGGCGGCCTCATCTTGGGAGGCAACCAGATAGGGCATTGGACAGATTGTGGAGCTACTGCTACTATATCGAAAAGAGACCATTGGGGCATCTCAGGGCCTCTATACAGGCCCACCAAGGGGGCTATTTGAGCTGCCTGATAGTAGGCTCGCAAGTCTGGGAATCCCAGTCCTCCAGAGTGCTCGGGGACGTATAAAGTAGCTCTTGGTACTCTTGGCCTGGATGTCCCCCATATAAATTTATTAATCCTGGATTGTAAGAGTCTAAGGAAGTGGGGAGGTATCCAAACCGGGAGCAGCCTAAATAAGTACAGTATTTTGGGTAGTAAAGTCATCTTCACGGAGTTGACACGGCCGAGCCACGATAATTGCATAGAGGACCATTGGGTGATGTATTGTGAAACCTGTCTGGCTAAAGCGTAATAGTTAACCTGGAATAGTGTGTTGTAATTTGCAGTTAGGGTTATTCCCAGATATGGTAGCCCACCAGGAGAGAGCTGAAATAGAACTTCTTTGCTCAGCAAGTCCCATTCTCCGGATTCCAAGGTGATGTTCATTAAGAGGGATTTATGTGGGTTGATGGTTAGGCCCGATACCTGTGCAAATTCCTCCATGATATCCAGTAAGGCAGGAATAGAGGACCTGGGGTTGGAAAGAAACAGCAAGAGGTCATCAGCAAAAAGATTTAGTTTGTGCTGAGAGCCTGCTAGCTCAAAGCCCTGTACCTCCCCTGAACTGCGTATAATCTGTGCCAAAGGCTCCATGGCTAGAATAAATAATATAGGTGAAAGGGGGCACCCCTGGCGAGTTCCCCTGTTTATTGTGAAGCTGGGTGAAGAGAACCCTGCATAGTATACCTGAGCTGTGGGATTTAAATGTAAGGCCTGAAGCCAGGATTGAAACGGGGCACCAAAGCCCCAGCGCTGGAGCAAGAAGTACAGGTAATCCCAGGAGATGGTGTCAAAAGATTTATATATATCTATACTTAGACAGACACCAGGGATTTTCCTGTCTCTCAAGCTCTCAAACACCTGGATTGCTCGGGACACCGCATCAGACGCCTGGCGACCAGGCACAAAGCCGACCTGATCCTTATGTATCATTTGGGGCAGGAAGCAATTAATGCGGGCAGCTAAAATCTTACTCAGAAGCTTGATATCTACGTTAAGTAGTGAGATAGGACGAAAATCCTTAACCTCAATGGGTTCAGACTCGGTTTTAGGGAGCATAGCTATATTGGCTTGAAGTGAGCTGGTCCCTGGCAGGTTGCCTCTCTTGTAGTCATTAAACATTCTAGTCAGTAGGGGGGCTAGTATTGGAGCAAATTTTTTATAGAAAAGAGGGGAATACCCATCGGGACCCGGTGATTTAGCACTTCTAAGTGTTTTTATAGCCTTCAGGACCTCTTCTAAGGAGATGTCAGCGTTGAGGTCTTCAATGGCAGCGGTAGGGGGTTTAGGGAGGTGGACTGAGGAGAAAAAGGACTCGAGCTGGGTCCTATCTATCTTGCCTGCCGATTTATAAAGATTTTGAAGGAAGTTCTGGAATAGATCGACTATTTTGCAGGGATTGACTGTAGAATGATCACTCGGGCCTTTGACCCGTAAAGTAGGGGGCTTATATCTGCGCTTTTTTCATTTATTAGCTAATAGTGTGTGGGGTTTATTGGCCCATCTATAATATATGTTCTTTTGCCACCTGAGTTGTTTCTCAACCTCTTCGCTTAATAAAGAGTCCAGTTTCAGTCTCAGCCCATCTCTACTTGCCTTATGATTGGGAGAGGGATTATCCTTCCAATCTTTCTCTGCCGCCTCTAGTTTGTTAGTTAAATCTAGGATGTCTTGGTATTTACGTTTTTTAAGATAAGTGGCTAAACTAATGATATTACCCCTGACCGAGACTTTCAAGGCTTCCCAAAGGGTTATCGTAGAATCAACTGAATCCGTATTAAGGTCTAGGTAATCAGTAAGGAAGGAATGTATTTTCAAGGAAGTGTCAGGGTTGGAAAGGAGAGAATCATTCAGCCTCCATCTATAATCTCTACCCCTAGGTACCATGGAGGAGAGCTGTATCTGCACAGGATCGTGGTCCGACCATGTAACCGATTTAATTTTTGCCGAGGTAACATTTGGGAAATATGAGGCATGGATGAAAAAATGGTCGATTCTGCAAAAGCTCCCATGAGGGTTGGAATAAAAGGTGTAATCTAGCGTGACCGGGTTTAGTTCCCGCCAGACATCTAGCAGGTGTCTGTCTGCAAAAAGGCGAGCAACAGTGTTAGACTGGGAGGACGAGATAGGGGGGGAGCTGCTGCAGAACCGGGGCTATGTGACCTATCCATCTTCACATCCAAGACCGTATTTGTACCGAATTGTATCACCACATAATATGAGCATACCCTCGCTATGCCTTTCCGTTACATGTAAAAGGTGGGACAGAAATCTCTCTTGGAATCTGTTTGGGGCGTAGTAAAAAATGGTCAACTTATTGTCAAATAGCGTACCCTTCAAGAGTAAATACCTCCCAGTAGGATCAGCAAGGGTGTACTCGCACTTAAAGGGAAGACCACGTCTAAAAGCAATAGTGACACCACGCACCTTCTCCGCAGCGCAAGCATGATAGGACAGTGGGAAATAACGGTTCATATAGGAGGGGCAGCTTGTTCTAGAAAATCTAGTTTCTTGGAGGCAAGATATATCAGCATGAGAAGATTTGTAGTAGTGGAAAGCTTTGCCCCGTTTTTGGGGGGAATTGAACCCTTGTACATTATGCGAAATTATTTTTAAGGTTGGAGCTGTCATGATTGCGCTGGGGGAGAAGGCGAATGAGGCACTACAATACCTAGGCTGCGGCGGGTCGGGGGAAGGGGGCAGGGGGGACACAGAAGGGAAGGGCGAAAGGTGGGAAAAAGAAGAGAGAGGAGGCTTAACATAGAAGAGAGAAACAAACAAACCGGCCTTCCCTACCTCGGGGTGTCAGAGGGGCAGGAGGCCAAAAGTTTTAACGTGTATCGGCCTCGGCGCGTGGGCGCCGGGACCTGAGTCACGTTGCAAGCAAAAAACATTACTCGCCTCCTAAGGGGGGGTGAGAGCCCACCCCGACTGCATGGAGTGACTTTTAACAAGAAAGTATAGCATAGTAAAGCAAAGATGGCGACACCTATAACTGGTGGACCGCCTCGGTCAGTAGCTGACACTATAACATATAAAATATAAAACAATTGGTCTATTTAGCCCAGGTTGGATATTACAATTAAACCTAACTAATCATACACACAGGTGCACAGGCAACTAATCGTCCGGCTTATGATATAGTCCAACCTAGGAGGAGGGAACATATGTAAATGGACCTGTACGGAATAAGGCCCCATAAAATGAGGCCACAACAGGCATCAACAGGCATGTATAAAAATGAGCTCGAACACGAACAGTGACTAACGCAATGGCACTTTAGAGTGACCGCGTTGTCTCAAAACCTGGGTGACTCTTTGAGCCCAACATGTATGTGGCAGGCCTTCAGCCTGGGTCAGATGATATGGCTGGCGGAGATCCGTCTTTGCTGCGGAGCCTAGACTGGCGATGCGGTTTGGCTTTTTCCCATAGGGGTGGTGAGTTAGGCGGCCCCGGGCTACGGGAAGGTGAGGGAGCAGGCAGGGACAACTTTAGGCGTTCCAGCTTTCTCTGCGCATCCTCAGGGTTGGAAACTGCGTGGTCCCAGTTATTATAGGAAAAGAGTAACGTAAAAGGGAAACCCCATCGGTATTTAATGCTGTGGGCCTGAAGAATCTTGACATAAGGCTTCATGTCACGGCGTCTTTGGATGGTAGCTGGAGCTATATCAGCGAAAATCTGGTAGGGATGGCTTTGAAATACCAGGTCCGTTTTATCTCTGGCAGCTCGTAATATAGTCTCCTTGGTCTTGTAGAAAGTGAATTTCATGATTATGGCCCTGGGAGGGCCTTGTGGTTTGATAGGGCCCAAAGATCTGTGAATTCTATCAAATTCGAGCCGCTCTATCGGTATAGTGGGGACAAGCTCCTGGAAGAGAGCTGTTACCGTGGAGGTGAGATCGTCTATGCTTTCAGGGAGGCCGCGCACTCGCAAGTTGCCCCTGCGGGCCCAAGTCCTCCATTCGGAGCTGGACTGTCTCTAACTCTTTCTCATGGTCATCTCGAACAATGTCAGCGTTGTCCATCCGCCGCTCAAGTTCATTAGTCCTAGCCCCCAGGTCATTAATTTCCTTAGAGAGGCGAGCAGCCAGCTTACCAGTGGCCTCCTCTAGCTCTTTCTGCAGGATTAGCTTAAAGCTGTCCAGGAGCGCTTGGTCTCGGGCTGTGAGATTTGCTGGAGTTTTGCACGCGGGGTCTCGCTTCTGCTTCCGAGCTTGCGGGGCACTGTGGATGGTGGACTGGCTTTCAGCGTCTGAGTCGCTGTCCGGGCGGTCTGATTCCCTTCTCTGGCTCGCGCCCGGCGCCATCTTGGAACGGTGCGTGTGTGGGTGTTGAGAGGAGGTAGTGCTAGATTCCTCCGTCCGGCTGCTTTTCCTCCCGTAGTAAAGGGGTGTACAATGGCTTAGGTGTCGCTGTAAGTGCTCCGATGCAGTCAGGGTGTGCGGAGCTCAGTTAGAACGCGTCCATCTTGAACGGGCGCTAGCCACGCCCCCGCATTTTTATATTTGTATTACTTCAACCAACATTTTGCTGGGCAGGCCTATTTAGACTGCTGCTAAGTGCATGTAAATGTGGCCCCACCCATGACCACACCCACATCCTGGTCTGTGGCCATACCCATTTTCTGGCTGGAGTGCCCAAAAGTGCCCTGGATCTTTCAGGTGATAAACCTGTTTCCCTCACCCCCCCCCCCTGCCCCCCACGACAATAATCTTAATGCTGCAATGTTTCACCATGAAATAATCGTAATGGCGCAGTGTTTCACCAAAACATAAATGTTAGGCCCCTTTTCCACGAGCAGTTGATAGGCAGTAAAATGCCTCTCAAACTTTCACTGCTTGCTGCTGCCTGGCAACTGCTTGCTGAGCACATAGTTCAACTACCCGTGGAAATGAGTCCTAATGCAGCAATGTTTCAACAGAAAATAATCATAATGCGGGCAGCATTTCACCAAAAAAATAATCGTAATGCAGCAATGTTTCACCAGAAAATAATCGTAATGTGGGCAGCTTTTCACCAGAAAATAATCGTAATGCAGCAATGTTTCACCAGAAAATTATCATATTGCTGCAATCTTTCACCAGAAAATTATCCTAATGTGGCAATCTTTCACCAGAAAATAATTCTAAAGTGGGCAGCGTTTCACCAGAAAATAATCGTAATGCAGTAATGTTTCAACAGAAAATAATCATAATGCGGGCAATGTTTCCCCAGAAATGAATC
Organism: Hyperolius riggenbachi; assembly: GCF_040937935.1. Taxonomy (NCBI): domain Eukaryota; kingdom Metazoa; phylum Chordata; class Amphibia; order Anura; family Hyperoliidae; genus Hyperolius; species Hyperolius riggenbachi. The sequence continues at coordinate 305,327,170 of NC_090648.1, forward strand.
ATAATGTGGCAATGTTTCACCAGAAAATAATTGTAATGCAGCAATGTTTCACCAGAAAATAATTGTAATGTGGGCAGCGTTTCACCATAAATTATCGTAATGCAGTAATTTTTCACCAGAAAATAATCGTAATGCGGCAATCTTTCCCCAGAAAATAATCGTAATGTGGGCAGTGTTTCACCAGAAAATAATTGTAATGCAATAATGTTTCACCAGAAAATAATGGTAATATTTCATCAGAAAATAATCATAATGCGGCAATCTTTCAAAATAAAATAAACGTAATTCAGCAGTTCAACACCTGGGGGGTCCCACAATCTGGTGGGGAGCTGGGTGCCAGGCAAGGCCCTCCAACCCCCCCACCCCACCCGAAGTAGCATACAAAAAAATCACATTGCTCTGGTGTGATCAATCCCATACAAATACATTAGCTAAGCGCTTTTCAAAGCGCTAGCGGTTTTAAAAGCGCTAGCGATTTTAAAAGCGCTCAGAAGCGCTCTGGGTATGCACCAGCCCATATTCTGTGACTGTTATTTTATGCTTCTGTTAATGATTTATGGATGTGGCTGAAAGAGTTAATCTCATTACATAGTTAGGGTGCCAACGTATGTTTGGCCATGAAGAGCATGAGTAGAGCCGGCATGACAGAATTTTGGCATCTCCAAAACTCTCTGAAGAAGTAGTTAAAATGCCCATGGCTAACAGTGAAAAACTAGCTTATAATCAATTTAACAGAGTAATAGAATTCCTTAATCATTGTGACACAAGAGATCTGGATTCCATTACAGTACATTTATTACAAATTACATTTCTTTGGGGCATCAGAATGAGTAGTTTTCCTTTTCTTTGTCAGTAAAATGTTTTTATCAAGTAGTGCATATTGTCCCCATCAGACGGTCAATTAAGGCAGAGGGAAAAGAGGATGTGCTCCCAAATTAACATGGATTATGTTTCCATTGCAAAGCGATTACAGTTGTGCTAAAAGAAAAAAATCAAAATAACGTGTATGAAATACTGAAAGCATCATTGATTTTTATATGTGAAGAATTAATTTGATAACTGTTATTTGGAGTATGATTAGCCTGCAGATTGGCATACAATTCCAAAGCTATCTGAAAACATTGCAGTGAGTTACACAAAAAACAAACAAAAAAGCCAGCTATTAATTGTTCAAACTGAACAGCAAATTATATCATTAATACTTAGCTTTCATTCAGGGGCGTATCTGGGTAATATAGCGCCTATGGCAAACACTGAAATTGTGAGCTCCCCCCATGTCCGTCAGAGCCCCCTTCCCCTCTAAAAACAGCATCCTTTCTTGTGTACATGTGTTATGGATGGTTGCCTGTGTTTTATTTTTTGGGCATGTGATATTGCTGAAGTTCCTTTTGTGGGAAATATTTCTTCTTATTCCCTCTCTGCTCTTTTATAGCATTAGGCCAAGTGCACCCTACATACAGTACATTAATTAAGTGGCGATGTTCCACAGATAACAGAATGAATCTGATTTGAGGTCTGAGTAATGGGGAGGCATGGGGGTGCAGCACAGGAGCAGGCGTGGCACCCATGGCATGAGCCACACCTGCACCCATCTAGATACGCCTATGCTTTTATTCACATAAGACACCAGTCGATTAACTCAAGTGTACTTGAAGGAAAAATGAGTGCCTCAAATCGATACTTATCTAAATAGAGGGAAGATTCTAGATAATGCAAAGGCTGGGTGCTCCAGAGCTGGGACCCCCCAAATCAACTTGTTGAAAAGTGTGTATGGCCACGCTCCCATCCATAATTAAGCTCGGACACACTTCAAAGGCACAGGACCCCTTGTGCCTGCACAGTCACACAAAGCCAAAGGGGCTCAGCTCTTTCCCACTGAACCAGAGTGACTCCATGTTACTGTTCAGTCTTGAGACGGCCTGCCCAGTTTGGCCATGCAGATTCCCGGATGGAAGGATGGCCACAAACTTCCCAGGCCTGAATGATCCAGATTATTTCCCTGTCCAGCTCCTCCTCGCCATTCCTCCGCTGTACCCTCTAAAAATAATCCAATGGCTCGTGCATGCACAGTAGCATGGACCCGCTCAAGCGGAGCGATCGGGTCAGTTTTATTGTGCAGATGCAGAGTAGCCATGCTTCAGGGATCCCTACTTGCAAACGGCTTAGCAGAGGAAAATGGGAGAAGCCTCTGGAGTATCCAGAGATAAGTATCTGTATTTTTTTCCTCCCCAACCTCACAGGTTCATCTTAATGTCTTGCTATAATGCTGCTCAGTTGAATATAGTTCTTGCTTACTACGCTGGAATGAGTATACAGATCAGGAGACAAAGAAAAAGTCACAGTGCGGTAGTTCTACCTCTGTTGTCAGGTAGACATCAGAAGAATAAGCACAATTGGGTACATTCGCAAAAGAACAGTAAACTTAATGTATGCGTGCAGCACATTACCTGCATTTATGTCATTTTAATAGTGAGTTACGCAAATTGCGTAACTGGCTATATACATGCATCCCCTATGTTGCTTTTGTAACAGGCATTTGAAATAATGCATGTATATAGCCAGTTACGCAATTTGTGTAACGCAAATACACAATATGTCATTTGAGTGAATGTCAGTAAACTTAACTTGCACTGTCTGCATGTGTTGCGTTTACCATTCTTTTGTAATTGCGTCTCAGAAAATTGAAAGTAATAGTTGCAGTGGTTATGATGTATTAATTGGACACTGGCAGCAAAAAGGTTAAGCCTAGTTGACAATTCTCTTCAAATCACGATTCTATATTGACATAAACTGGGAAATAAAACATCATTTATTTGGAATAAAGGGAAATACAATCCATTGCAATGTCCAGTAAAATCAGTCACACATTTTTCATTGCAGGGCTTTAGTGTTGCAATTCCCATAATACAGGAAAAGCATACGCTTATATCTAATTACGCCAGGGAAAGTTGGCCTCATAGAATCATGCAGGACTGTGATCCAGTCCATTATGTAGTTCTGGTGTTGTAAGCTGTTTGCAATAAAGCAAATGTGACACAAAACTGAACATTTTTCTGCTTGCCTTTACAGAAAACACCAGGCATTTCTGATGATCACTATCATAATGTCTAGAGAGAATATAGTATGCAAGTATATCTGACCTACTAGTATATTTTGAGAGTGCAGAAAGAAATACGAGGACATACAAACTCCATGCAGACTGCACATGCTTAGGATTTGGCACAGCAAGGAAAGGTACTAGCTAAAAGCCACCATAATCAAAGGTTATCTACAGTGAGTCCTCTATGACAAAACACTCAAGCAGTGCCAGAGGTATAGATTTTTTTTTTTGTAATTGAACACCACACGGGATAAGAGTTGGGCATCTGTATAGCGCGGACATGTACATAATTTACAAAAGTAATGGTACAGAAGTCTATATAGGGCAAAAAAGGACTGAGGATAAAATTATTATCTGTAAGGGATGATTAAGACAGATGGTGAAGTTAAAGTTGATCTGCTGAATTTGAACATCAACACTGTTTTTGAAGCAGGATTATAACAATACATTTACTGTGTCTCTTAGTAGTCCTATTCTTCAGATGTTCCCACCTCAGCCTTGCCCATTCCCTCTCAGTCAGGAACAGTAGCCAGCATTCTGCCCCAGTCCCTCCTGTCAGTCTTCTAATGTAAACAGAGTAATCCAAGGGGACCCTAGAGGCAGAAATTAACTGCAGGGGTGCAGGGGTGTCAAACGCAGTCATGGAAGGGGACAAAATCTAAAATAAAGTCTAAGTCCCAAGCCAAATTGTTTAAGAATTAACATTTATTGGACAGTCTAAAATAAAGTGGCCTGAGTAGCGCCATGGCGCAGTATAATATTTACCTGCTCCAGGGCTACTTCATGTCTCCTCTAACTCTAATCTTCCTGCCAGACACATGTTCCATGCTGCATACCACTGGCTCAGAAGTCATGTCACATGATCGGGAACTGGAGAAATGCAAGCATAGAGCATGCAGCTGCTGGGAAGAACAGAAGATTATTTGGCTCCAAGTAGGGGGCCACATGCTAATATTCTTTTTGGGGGAGGAGGTGGCTTCCCATTGGATGTTGCTGCACCCAAGCTCAAAGTGACAATATGTTAACCAGAAACACTGTCATCATCTGGATAGCAAGGCAGTGTATTGTTGCTCATTTATTGATTACAATGATGTACATTTGCGGCTCTTGAGGGCAACATGAAATGGCAAGGAGATCTGCATTTACCCCTTGGGCCTTGAGTTTGACACCTGTGGGTTAGAGCAGAAAAAAAGTGCAGCAAATGTAATGATCAGAATTTGTGTAAAGCAAGACTGCAGTCCTCATTGCACAGATACAATATTGTAACGATCGGTGTCAGCAACCAGAGAGAGAATCTGATCCTTGGCGATCCGCAGTATCCCCAAGAATACAGATATACCCGATTATTGAGGATCTGCGGAATCGTCAATAATCAGATATGTCTAACCTCTAGACACCTGAGAGAGTGTAAGTGTTTGGTGCAACAGTAACAACTCTGAGTGAAGACCACCAGGAGAGCTGGCGGCCTAAGACTCCTGAGGAATTCACCCCTGACTATGGGTGATATTCCTATAGCCTGTGGACCCCTGGGCGAGGGACCAAGACTGGGTTGCAGGAAGCCCTGCTGCTAATATGCAAGGTTTTGCCCTGAACTGGGCTAACGTAACACAGTAATAACAATACTAGTCTGGGGTGTGAGGTCCGTAGTCACAACACCCTGGAACTAGTCTGGAGCATAACATAAATGATAATACAATTCCTTAGTCTTGGGTGTGAGTTCCGTGATCATCAACACCCTGGAACTAGTCTGGAGTATAACATAAATGATAATACAATTCCCTAGTCTTGGGTGTGAGTTCCGTGATCATCAACACCCTGGAACTAGTCTGGAGTAGAACATAAATGATAATACAATTCCCTTAGTACTTTAAGCTATCAACAGAATCTGGCTAAGTGTGAATTCCCATGTCCACCTAGTTCAAACACACTGTAAGGATCTGACTAAGGTCTGAGTGCCTTCATGTAAGTGTTAGCAATGGCAGACAACCAGCAACTGACAAGCAGCAGAATATATAGTTGCTGGACTCTGCCGCCCCGCCCGAGCCATTCAGCCAATCATGAGTCCTGCAGGAATCAGCTGATCTTCCTGATCAGCTGACACTTCCCCTGCTGGTATAAAGGTCCTGAGTTCAGGCCCACGCGCGCGTAGCTCTCCATCTGCCTATGTGCACTAACAGACCCAGCCACACCAAGCGCACGCTGCTGCATGCAAACCGCCGCGTTGGACGCGGAAACAGCCACTTTGCTGTCAGGACATGCGGCGGCTTTTCCGCATTCCACCATACTACCTGACGCGTGTCTATGCGTGCAAACCGCCGCGTTGGACGCGGAGTCAGCAGCCTTGCTCTTGGCACGTGCGGCGGCTTTTCCGCGTTTTCTCACAGTACCCCCCCCTGAGGAGTGGACTCCGGACATCTCCTTCCTGGCTTTCCAGGATGTAAGTTAGAGAATTTCCTCTTTATCTCATACTCAGGCCGGCCATCAATCAACCCAGGGAGGGAGGGAGTGGAATCCACATGTAGCCCTGACCCGGGCAGGGATACAGAAAATGATTTCTTGTCAGCCAGTTTTTTCGGTGGTAGAATGGATTTGGGCCCAAAACCCCTGTCTAAAGTGTCTGCTTTGGGGCTTTTGCTATCAGATTTATGCATGAGAGGTAACCGTGAGGACCCGGAACCATTAAAAATATCTGTACACTGTCCTGCCTTTCCTGCGACCTGTATCTTGGTTTTATCCACCTCACCCTTCTTCAAACAGTGCTCATGACAATGGGCTGACCAGTTCAGCAGCTGTCCTGAAGCCCAGTCAATTCGCGGAGAGTGAAGTTGCAACCAGGGCATACCGAGAACAACAGCAGAGCCATTCATCGGCAGGACCAGGAACTGTAAACTCTCTTCATGCAATGCCCCTAAACAACATGACAGTAGGGGGGTCTGGGAAAGAAACTGGGCACTGCGCAATGGAGAGTCATCCACTGCAGTGACCGAAATCTGCCGGTCGGGTGCAGATAACGGTATCCCCAGACTCTTGGCAAAATCATAATCTATGAGGTTCGCTGACGAACCCGAGTCCACCATGGCTTCTGCGGACTTGGTCCGACCTTCCCACGTAACCGAACAAGGAAGGATCAGTCGACCATCGTTCAGGGATGAACCCTGCTCACCTATGGTTTTGACTAATCCTAGGCGATAGATTTGTCTGGCCTAGTGGAACCATGTAATGCGTTCCTTCTTGGGCTCCTGCGACTCTTTTCCCCCAGACTCAACCTTGTGTACCCAATCTGCATAGGTTCGCCTGGAGGTGAGGGAGACCGAGAAGAGTTGTGCAAAATAGACCTTCTGGCCACTCTACCACGAACCTGTCTCTGGTGGCGCAAACGGCGATCTATCTGTATGGCCAAAGAGATTGCCTCATCCAATGATTCGGGCTCAGGATGGCCTATCATTACCTCATGAATAGTATCTGACAATCCGGCCAAAAAACAGTCTAGGAGGGCGAATGCATCCCATCTAGCCGAGACTGCCCACCTCCTGAACTCCGCAGCATAATTCTCCACCGGACCTTTGCCCTGACGCAGAAGCCTGAGCTTCCGTTCAGAAGTCGAGGCGATGTCTGGGTCATCGTAAATCATAGCCATAGCCTTAAAAAATTCATCGACCGAGGTCAGGGCCTGATGCCCAATAGGAAGACCATATGCCCAGGTCTGGGAATCCCCTGACAACAGAGTCTTAATGAACGTAATTCTCTGTGCCTCGGTTCCAGACGAATTAGGCCTTAACTCAAAGTATGATAACACTCTATTTCTAAAGTTCTGAAAGTCAGATCTGTCGCCAGAAATTTTTTCAGGCACAGACATACGGATGTCCGTAACTAGACGAGATTGCACTGAGTTCACAGCTGATTGAAGTTCCTGAATAGCTCCAAATATCTGACATATCTGGGTCTGTTGGTTCAAAACTGCCGCGGAAAGTTGGTTTACCGCGGTGGTCAGGACTTCAACATGGCTATACAGTGCGTCCATTTGGGTTCGGTCTGCCATTCTGTAACGATCGGTGTCAGCAACCAGAGAGAGAATCTGATCCTTGGCAATCCGCAGTATCCCCAAGAATACAGATATACCCGATTATTGAGGATCTGCAGAATCGTCAATAATCAGATATGTCTAATCTCTAGACACCTGAGAGAGTGTAAGTGTTTGGTGCAACAGTAACAACTCTGAGTGAAGACCACCAGGAGAGCTGGCGGCCTAAGACTCCTGAGGAATTCACCCCTGACTATGGGTGATATTCCTATAGCCTGTGGACCCCTGGGCGAGGGACCGAGACTGGGTTGCTGGAAGCCCTGCTGCTAATATGCAAGGTTTTGCCCTGAACTGGGCTAACGTAACACAGTAATAGCAATACTAGTCTGGGGTGTGAGTTCCGTAGTCACAACACCCTGGAACTAGTCTGGAGTATAACATAAATGATAATACAATTCCCTAGTCTTGGGTGTGAGTTCTGTGATCATCAACACCCTGGAACTAGTCTGGAGTATAACATAAATGATAATACAATTCCCTTAGTACTTTAAGCTATCAACAGAATCTGGCTAAGTGTGAATTCCCAGGTCCACCTAGTTCAAACACACTGTAAGGATCTGACTAAGGTCTGAGTGCCTTCACATAAGTGTTAGCAATGGCAGACAACCAGCAACTGACAAGCAGCAGAATATATAGTTGCTGGACTCTGCCGCCCCGCCCGAGCCATTCAGCCAATCATGAGTCCTGCAGGAATCAGCTGATCTTCCTGATCAGCTGACACTTCCCCTGCTGGTATAAAGGTCCTGAGTTCAGGCCCGCGCGCGCGTAGCTCTTCATCTGCCTATGTGCACTAACAGACCCAGCCACACCAAGCGCACGCTGCTGCATGCAAACCGCCGCGTTGGACGCGGAAACAGCCGCTTTGCTGTCAGGACATGCGGCGGCTTTTCCGCATTCCACCATACTACCTGACGCGTGTCTATGTGTGCAAACCGCCGCGTTGGACATGGAGTCAGCCGCCTTGCTCTTGGCACATGCGGCGGCTTTTCCGCGTTTTCTCACAAATATATTCTGCCACTCTGGCCAGATAGGTTGGATAGCAATGTGCACTAGTAAAACAATAGTATTTCGATTTGTAGGACATGTTGAGCGTGAATGTAAATGAAGGAAATTTGATTTAGGTTGGCTGTGTGTTTTAAGAGTTACACATTTCTGATGTGGACTAGCAGTGGTGGCCATCTTTTCTCTTAATCCGTTCGGTTTTCTTAGCATTTACTTGATATTATCATTTACCAGCACAACTCGGTACACAACTCAGCATGAATTCTCTTCTCTTCTGACACTTTACACTCATAATAGCTTCCTGTGGTAAAGGCAGTGATTAAGAAACTGGATAAAGGTTGGACCAAGATGCTGAGATGTAAAAATAAGCTTTATTACTGACAAGAAAATTAAGTCATCATGCATCTCAAAAGCTATTGTGCTGTAGGTGTTGTAGCTTGCTTGGTGCTCGAAAATTCACATCTTCTAGAGCCAAGAAATGAAGTGCCTCCTACATTAGTGATGTTTGCAATTGTTTTTCCCTGACTGATATATGTATGTTATTTTATTAATGTGTCAATAAACTAACTTTAGTTCAAGTTACGTGTTGTAGACTGCTATCCTACTGAACACAAGTTACTACAGCGATATGAGCTTCTAGGTTATAATTGTTCAGCCTTAACCGCTACACTCTTTGCATCCAGGAATCCAACCAGCTGAACAGTGTAAACATTATTGATTGGCTGCCTTGTGTCTATGCAAATAATGACTCAAATAAGGGTCACTATTTATTTAGTAAAGAGTAATAAAAAGATAAATGTAAATATTCATGTGCATTTGCTTGTCTGTTATAGCTTGTATTTTCCTGTAGCATCTGCTAGGAAAAAAAAACAATATGGGCAAACATCCTGTGTTGTGATAACAAAAGGAGTTCGTTATTGTGAATCAACTTTTTCCATTGTCAACCAACGGGAAACTGCTAAAAGCTGACATCATTCGCAGGAATTCAGTGTTGTCAAGGTGAGTTCCTGTCCTCTTTATCCGACCAGCACCACCGCTCAGCTCGTCTAATTGCTCTCTTATGCAGTGTCATAACTAAGGAGCTTCGGGCCCCAGTGCAAATGTTACATTGGACCTTAAACATTGTATTGATATGAAGCCCCAAAACCAACAAGGCTGAATATACAAAATGCCCTGTGAGTACCTGGCCAAGACGACTCTGGCCAATGGTACCATGGGAATATATCATGCACAGGAACAGAGGAAACCGATACATATAAATTATGGGGGTACCACTGTCTCCACCACAGCAGAAATCACACAGAAGTTGTGCTCTTTATTTGTCCAGCACAAGCGATTTGGCAGCAGTTCCCCCTGACATGTGGTCGAAATAATAGAAGGAAAACATCCTATATTGGGAAAATGTCCTCAGTTCACCTTTATCAAGAACACAATTTGTAATTAAAAATTACATTATCGAGATAGTACACCGTTCATTACCTTTTACCAAAATTGCATTACAACTACAGTATAAAGCTATACGACAGGTTAGTCATTTCCATTTTCCCTGCTTCTTTACTTTAGACAATATTCCATTTAAATATAATCTCAAGCAGAATGAGCTAATGATTTTTCTTCTCCTTTAAAGCTAAATAATCATGGCATGTGGGTAGCACTTGCTAAGTGTTAAAAGGACAGCCAGCACTGAGGGAAAGCTGTTAACAGGCTTCCATAAACTCCCTGGCAGGGTCGCTGTGGCAAATGAATACTTTCATCTCACAATGGAAAGCAGTGCTCCTCAGACCTCTGGCAGAAACCTGTATTTGGGTCAGTAAAGAGGGTTTTTAATGTCTCAGCTAAACTGGCATTTTCTACTGGACTGACATAAAAAACAAACTATTCCATAAGGTTTCCATTGGCTCAAGGAGAGTACAACATCTGGTGTAGTCATGAGAAGGAGGGTTTTAGCGTAAACTGGCAACATACAGAGTTCACAAAGGAAAGACTGACAAGGAAAGCCACTTTGATGTCAGTAAGCATTTCTATGAGGTTTTTACTGCTGCGAATGATATTGTTACTAATGATAATAGTAATAATATAAGATAACTGAATTGTGGCAGGATTGTTACAAACGTCTAAACACATTTTCCTGTCACACTGGGGGTTCCCCAGATGTCGTACAAACAAGGCAATACTTATGGCTTATTTGAAAAAAAAAATGTTCACACCATGTGCAGGTGAAACTGAATTCCAGCAAACTCATGACTTCAACTTCCTGTTCAATGCTTTCCACCAGAATATCAATCTTCCGTTATATAGAACAGTTTATATTAGAACATCTTAATAACTTATGATGGTATTCCAGCTTCACGACTCACTACAGCCCCTCTGTCCCGTTCCAATGCTCTCTTTGCTTTTCAGCAGACGCTCTCTCCTGTTTCACCATGAGATAATTGCAGCTTTAGGTCTCATTCTCACCATTACCACCACCAGTGGGTGCACTGCTTCAGCTGTTAACAATGCCAGCACCACACTATAGGCTTGATTTACAATGCTTCTGATGGGCTGGTAATCACTGGAGATCATAACTTATTTATCCTGCAAACCTGTCTTGGATCACTATTAATAACCTGCTATTTTGTGGCAACAGTTTTAAGCCATCCATGATATGTATGCAGTCCGGTGTTGGTCATGGAGAAAATCCAAAGAAATAACAACAAAAGTTATTTAGATTTCTTTGCAAGCTTTCAAAGCTTTATGATTCTTCTTCAGGCATGTAACAGAACTGGATTAGAACCATATAAGGCGATTTCCTACATGCACAAACGTAATGATTTTTAGGATGTACACGTCAACTTGAAACTTTTCAGTTCAATAAAGGCCCACTTTCTTTGAAATGTAAAAAGGATGCCTTGATCTAAAGACTGCATCAAAAAATGTGAGTTTACATCTCTAGTGGTATTGACGGTTATATACGTCCATACAAAACATGCTGTGAGCAGTATTGACATGCAGACACGCCAATACTCTCCTGCACTGTATACTAGACCCTTGCTTGACACATTTTGGCAAATTACAGGGGAAAAAAGGTTATGAAAATTAATTGGATCACTTTTTGCACAGAAATCCTGGGGAAATTGAATGCCAGGGAGGATACTATTAATTGATGCCTGGTACACACCATGCAATTTCTCATCAGATAGATGGGTCAAAACAATAATTTCCAACAGATCTGATGAGTTTTCCAATCGATTTTCTGATTGAACAGTGAGGAGATGGGCCCATGTATGGGGATATACGGTATATATAGGTGCGGTCCTGAATATTTCTGTTTCACCTTCATTAAATATATCCTCTCTGGAAAAAAGTGTGGCTAATTTAGGAAAGTGTCTAAAATTAAAATGTTGTGAAATAAACCAATAATACAAACCACATTGCTACTAGATCACCAGATATAAACAAGGCTAGAAACAAGATGTGGACAGTCATCTATGAATCCCTAAAGCTGGCCACTAACGGTCCAATTTCTAGCGAAAAATCGTTCGAGCGATCAGAAATTCTGATCGGACGAAAAATCGTTCACTACACCATCAACTAACCAATCATTTCTTCCTATCTATCACAACCACCAGGAAAATCCAAATTTTCGTTCGACGAAAATTCATTCGGGCGACATTTTTTTCACATGTTTATAATCGATTGCGTCCACCAATGGGGATTATTTACAACCAATCCGATCCGAATTTCTGATCGCTCGAACGATTTTTAGCTAGAAATTGGACCGTTAGTGGCCAGCTTAATGAGCAACAAAGTCAAGGTGAAATTTCTTCTATATTGATGTTACATTGCTGAATATTGTCTCATTTCCTGTTTTTGAAGATCACATTACAACAACTATAGACTGAATGTGCCTTGAATACATACCATTTATTATACTAGCATTTTTACTCTGAATCCTTTCATATTAGCATGGTACAATGCATAGTACAACTGTGAAACAAGCGGCATCTTGTATCTTTTCTGTCATACTACAACCGAAACCATGGCAACAATTTTGGTCTGATAAAGAGTTAGCTGCAGTGCATGTTTAGAAAGTTTATTACTTAGGAAACACCATATAATGAGTCACTGTAAGTTAAAGCTCACCAAAAAGTATATAAAATATACAAATGCATTCCAATAGGATCCTACTGTAACCCAATGACTGCCTATAGGTGCGTGGGGAAGAGGATACACACTTTCACACAGATGCAAACATTTTCAAAAAATGATGGCCATGAATGTGAAAACACATTTTCCACAAATGCATTGACGTTAATGAAAATGAGAATACAAATCTTTAAGAAAATTCTTAATTTCACAAAAATGTGTAGCTTGCGAAAAGTCAATTATATTTTTGATATTTTATAAAATTTAGATTCAGATGAAACTGCAAGTTTTAATGTGAAAACTGCTTTGGCGAAAATTCAACCACATCTCTATTGCCCAGTATCTCACATATCACCAATGTTAGTGTATGTAAGTTAGGACCACAGGAAGTAAAATCACATTCTGCAGTGTTGGCCATGTGGGAACATATGTGCCTGGCAGCAGGGGCAAGGTATCACACACCACATACAAACAGTCCCTGACTTACAAATGACTTGAGTTACTAACATCTTACACATACAAAGTCAGTCTTGTGTACAAAATGTACTGTATGGTTATTGTTATTGCATATTTTTGTTGTAAGATGTTACAGTATTGTATAAGCTGCTGTAAGTTGTTTAAAGCGGTATAAACCACTGACATAATATTCAATAAAAACATAGTTTCCTACTTTTTATATGCCATACGGTTATCATATTTGCTTTTGTGCATAAGTATTAGTATTCATTTAGAAATTATATGTTCCCAAAATACACTTTTTTGCACTGAAAGCTGACTTTGCATTTATAACTGCTTTATTCATGTTCTAACAAGCAGAAATGCTTTCTAAATTGTCTGACTTTGTTCAGGGGACCCGGCAGTGTAGGAGAAGTATTTATTTACATTCCTCACTTGATACAATTAAACACAAGAGAACATTATCTACAACTATGGATGTGTCCAGATTTCTCTGTACTGAACTTTGAAGTCCTGTGTGTAACCCTTTGAATGCTGTTCTTGTAAAAAATGGTAGTTATATATAATATTCTGTAAATAATCTATTAGAGAAAAGAAGAAATGCTGGGTTTCATTCTGCTTTAAAACACATTTAAAGCACACGAAAACAACCAAAAACATTGTGTAACATGAATGTCAAAATCCTAAGTTGTCCAAAAGTAAAATATTTTTGCACATGTCCCAATATGTAGAACACATGACTTGACTTACAAACAACCTCCTAGAACAGAACCTATTTGTAATGAGGGAACTGCTTGTACAATAAAAAAAATAAATAAAAAAAAGTTGCAGGGTAATGCTAAGCTAGTCAGTACTAGTAATGCTGCAGTAGTTTTATTACTTTAAAGAACTCCATGAAGAGTAATTGAATTGGGCATTCAATAAAAATAATTTTAATTTGTAAATCTAAAAAAAAAAAAGTTTACCTTCAAAATTCATAAGCTGCACAAGTTTTAAACGCCCTCTCTAGCAGCTAGCTCACTCACCTTCTTGAGTCACTCCAGACATGCACAGAGAAACAGGTTATTTATGTGACAGACTCAAAGTTTTATCTTTAAACATAAAAAAAAATTAAAAAACAATATTTTACATGAATCACCCCTGCTGAGTGACTACTTCAGTATTGACTAATTGAGAACCACAGACATTGATACAGTATATACAAGTAGTATTGGATCAGGATCATACCATTTATTAGGCTAACTCAAAAGATACAAAAACATTATACAGGTAATCCACTTACTCCAGCGGACAAACAATTTAGCTAATAAACACTGATTATGCAGATGTTCATGCTTGGCTGAAAGTGGGAATGGTATTTAGGCTCTGTTCACACTAGATTCTAATGCCAGACTATTTCCTGGAGCAGATAACAAGTGCGCTAAAGGACATGCAGAACAGACCCCATGAGTCCCTATGGACCCATTTGCATGGGTGTTTCTGCAATGGAAAGACCCAACAGGTACAGGTACAATTATCTTGGACAGTGGATGAGTTGCCATTTATTAGAGAATACAAAGATGCTGGCCAGCCTCCTTGCTGGCTGCACACTATTTTGGCAGTTGGATGGAGCAACTGCCATTCATTACGTGCTTTTGAAAATAAAGAAAACCCTGAGAACCCCCCTATGAGACGATGGGCTAGTCCAACATCTGCCAGTAATGTTAGATTTCTACTACTTACTGTAAGTGACAGCAACATAAGAGAGAAGTAAATTATGGCTCATTTTACTCTGGGAGAAATGTCCTTCTTATTTGTATGTGTTTTAAATTTTAAGATTTTCGCAACAGTTCCTCTTTAACCACTTGCCGACCGCGCACTCATACCGCGCGTCGGCAAAGTGGCAGCTGCAGGACCACCGGCTGCAGGCTAATTAATCAGGAAGCAGCCGCTCGCGCGAGCGGCTGCTTCCTGTCAATTCACGGCGGGGGGCTCCGTGAATAGCCTGCGGGCTGCCGATCGCGGCTCGCAGGCTAAATGTAAACACAAGCGGAAATAATCCGCTTTGTTTACATTGTACGGCGCTGCTGCGCAGCAGCGCCGTAAGGCAGATCGGCGATCCCCGGCCAATCAGCGGCCGGGGATCGCCGCCATGTGACAGGGGACAGCCTGTCACTGGCTGCACAGGACGGATAGCGTCCTGTGCAGCCCAGATCACCAGGGGGGACAGGGAGGAGGGGAATCTCACCGCGGAGGGGGGCTTTGAGGTGCCCCCCCCCCCCGCAACACCCATCAGGCAGGAGCGATCAGACCCCCCCAGCACATCATCCCCCTAGTGGGGAAAAAAGGGGGGCGATCTGGTCGCTCTGCCTGCACCCTGATCTGTGCTGGGGGCTGTAGAGCCCACCCAGCACAGATCAGCTAAAACAGCGCTGGTCCTTAAGGGGGGGTAAAGGGTGGGTCCTCAAATGGTTAAGGAGGACTCATGTGTTTAAATTGCATGAATACGTGCACAGTAATGCAGCTGATACAGATGTAGTGCAATGCTTACTTTAAAAATAGTCTGTTCTTTACAGCTCCACCCCCTTTACTTAGTTGATACTGCCGTGGGAGTGTCTGTTTCGTCCCCACATGCTGTCTACCATCACTCTTCCCTCCTGACTGGTGAGAGCCTGGCCTGACCTCTCCACCTCCCCTTTGCACCTTAACAACCACTACTCCACCCTCACATAGGTACAACAGTGGGCACATGTGCCAGATCTATTCCACAGGGTGGGACCCTTACTGCATCATTTCCCAGGCGTTTACATATTGCATGGTGGTGGACACAGCAGGATTAGCAGACTGTGGAGAGAAGAGAACCAGCGTCGGACTGACCCACCGAATTACCATTGTAAAATTTGGTAGGCCCCTTTTAAGAGCAGTGACATCACCAGTCACATGACCAGAGGGCCTCCCTCTCCTCTTGCTCTTATATCCGGGCCAGTGGCAGCGCCAGTGAGTCAGATATCAGCCAGGCGCCGTGTGGTGACGTGACGTCATCACGCTAGCCGTGCAGTGCGGTCCGGAGGCCTATAAGAAGAGGCATTCTTTCTCACATGACAAGCTCCGCCTCCGTCCGCACCACATCATCACTGCACGCCGCCTGGCGCCAGACAGAGGCCTGGATGGAGACGCTGCAGCCCGCAGGGGGAACATCTGTCTGAGGTGAGGACCTTGTCTGACTGGAGTGGACTCTGAGTGACTGACTGAGCCTGAGGGAGAGGCAGCGGCCCACAGCGACACTGTCTGATGCTGCCACGCTGCCAGCCCAGGCTCAGCTGCCCAGCCAGGTGTGTGTGTGTAGTGTTGGGGGGACGCTGGTGTGCACTGAAGACAGGGGAGGAGACAGGAGAGAGACCATGGCAGGGACGCTTGGTTGGTGTGTGGCCTGGAGTCTGGAGGCCAAAGAGGCAGGAGAAGGAGATGACATGTGTGTGGGCAACTGGGGGAAGTTGCTGTCTCTGGTGTCTGGCTGCGGCGTGCCTGCTGTGAGTCTGCCTGCCATCCATGGGTGGTGGATGATGGGCACATTGGGCAGTCTCAGGCAGTCTCAGGCAGTGGCACACAATGCAGTGTGTTAGTGGGGGGGATGGGGGTCATGCTTGCTTGTTCTGTGGCCTGGCTGGGGAAGAGGCAGGAGATGTGTGGGCACTGGGCAGCTGGCAACTGGGGAGTTGCTGTCTCTCTGACCAGCAGCAGCACGCAAAGCTCTCCGATTCTCCCGGTAAGCGATTCCTGCTCGGTGCCGCTGCTGACTGCAATTTTGGAGGGGGGAGCGTGGAAGGGGGGGGGCCTAGAAGCCTCCCCCCTCCCCGACACTCTGTGCCCACTGCCCCCCTTCCAGCATGGGGGCCCCCACTAACTGGTACCCTGCCTACCTAAACTGGGGACACCTAGACCTGGGTATATCTATACTGGGGGACACCTATATACCTGCCTACCTAAAACTGGGAAATCTGCCGGCTGCCGCCAATCTGATTGCATTTTGTGGGGATATCTGCCGCCAATCTGATTGCATTTTGTGGGGATATCTGCCGCCAATCTGATTGTATTTTGTGGGGATATCTGCTGCCAATCTGATTGCGTTTCGTCTGAAAATCTGCTGCCATTTGACTACTTGATGAATTATCATGAGGCATGTAACTACTTGATTATTTTATCTAAAATGTATCTGGTCGGACCCAATCTCTGCGAATAACACCGATACTTATTTTGTGTGGACATATCCCTATTGGAGACAGTCCTCAGAAGTGCTCACAATCTATTCCCTACCATAAAATCATGCAAAATTTCTAGAGTACATGTGTATGTGAGCCCAAAATGGGAGGAAGGGGGGGGGGGGAGAGGCGGGGGGGGGGGGTCTGAAACTTTCTTGGTGGGCCCTTAGTGTCCCAGTCCGACCCTGGAGAGAACCATTATAAGTAAGTGGTGGGGGGTAGCCACAATTTGTGGATAGTAAAGCTGCTCAGGTGTAGCGTTACTTTCCTTTACATTTGACAAGGGGGCTGGTTGGGAACCTGTTACATAGCTGATAATTACTGTGATAGGAGGACTCAACTACACAATAGGAGGGGAAGTAATGTATTGTTAAATGAGCAATCTATCATAAACATCAATAATAACCAAATAAAATAAAATAATGTTGCGCCAAGAACCTCTGAGCTGCTAATCTGTCAAGGGATCCCTAATTCCTTTGTAGCGAGATAACAATTGATAAAGTGACAGACTGCGCTAAAGATCATATACTTTAATTAAAATAGGATCAATTGATCAAAAAATGTATGTGCGTGCATACACAAAACCAAAAACAAAAAACAAAAAACATAAATGTCCATAAAAACAAAATAAAAATCAATTCAAGTAAACCCGTATGGGTCTAATGTGCAAAGTTACAGACTGAGTGTCACTGGATATTGAAGCTTCTTACAGTGACTCTGAGGAGGAATTTCTAATTGCACAGGCATATAATAATGCTCAATATTGCACTGATGGTGGATACGAAGAAGTGAAGCCTCAATTTGAAGTTTGGCTTGCTATTAGAGACAAGTACTGGCATGTACATACAGGTCTTTCAGTGAGTCTTTCAGTGAGTAAAATATTGGATACAATATGCGGTGCTTGTATGTCTCACCCTTCCGGGTCCGTATATCGTAATGGAGTGCTGTTGCGGAAGCCGCTCAATCTCAACAGCCCCGGCCGGCGGCTGATTGAGAGAGTCTAGACAGATGCTTATGTCGGGCTGGATTAGCCCGGCTCCCGTTCCGGCGGAGGTGGCGTGAGTCAAGTGGCGTGGCAGTGCTGCCAGTGTGACGTCACATACTAGAGGGGAAGGAGGCGTGGCCAAGCTACGCGGCTGCTAGCGCCGCAGAACTATACGGAAAGCACCATCTTCAGCTAAGAGCCTTGTTATCAATAATAACCAGTCTAAGTGTGCCTGTTTTATGACATCAAGAAAATACAATTACATTTTCAGTTCGGTAGACTTGTTATAGGCACCAATTACAATTTCCTCCAACCATTGTACCATCTATTTCATATCGGACCCACTGCTTTTCAGGCTTATACATAGAGGACTGTATGGTCTATGCACCAAATTCTTGATATAATTCAATTCTCTGTAGTATCTGATGTTACTGTAAGCAGCATGCTAAAGTCTGCAGAAGCATTGCTGCTAGACAAGTTATATCACTAAGCAGTGTGGGACATAAGCCAAACAGACTCAATGCTTAACCATAACAAGCATTTAGAATGAAAAAAAAAAAAAAAAAAAAAAATATATATATATATATATATATATATATATATATATATATATATATAATCTTATGTGTTTGGTACAATTATTGGTCAGTAGAAAACTGCCATTTCCAAGTAAACATTTTAAAGCCTTGGTTCTGCCTCTGGAAATCAAGAATAATTGGCCACTCCAGCTCATATCTGTATGAAGCATTTACTTTAAACTGTCAGCTTATCCCCGGCGAAATGAAAATGCAGACACTAAAGTGTTAGCTCGGTTCTGGTTTATATAGCAAATCATTATACATATAATACACTATGCACTTGCTGCACATATTGCTATGTAGTTAGTCATAATCACTTTCACATGAATTCTTGGGAGCTGGCAGAGTCCTCTCTACCCAGTCTCAGTACTCTAATTAACGGCAATGACAACGTGTGCGTGTGTGCCATATAAATTCAGTGTCGAGAGCAGTTCCTGCCAGGAACACATACGGCTGCATCATAAAGCATGCAGTGCAAGTCTAGGCCAAAGTCACAGGGATGCACTTGATTAGCGCTCAGTCCCATCCAGTTTATTGATTCCCCAGATCACTGCTTTCTACCAACCATTTGCCTACTGCATGCGCTTAGTCACCTTAATTGTTACTCTGCATTATCACACTCGGAAGATACAAAGCACTTGGAGCTACGGTGTAGCAAGGGCAGGCTATGAATAATAACATAGATGTGAAAAAAGAGACCATATATACTGATGTGTTATAGGAAAAATACAACCATCAATGGAAGGATTTAAAGGGGATACAGGCAAAATGAAATATCGGTCTTTATAGCATGATACAAAACATATCTCATCCTATGCTTCAAAATTAGTGATGTCTTTACAGAAAGAGGTCACTACTGCATTATAAAATGACAAATCTCTATTTGAGATTTGTCAGTAAGGTACCCATATACATGATACCTCCATTTTGATCAATTTCAGCCAACCAGCTCCTGTAAAGGTGGTGATTTATGATACAATTCTCCAGACGATTGATCGTAATGTCGATTGGACATGATTGTTCGGCCCACTAACGGAAGGTAAGCTGCTTTGCAATTTGATCAGACTTAGAATAGAATCAATCCGTTTTTCCTTCTGTTAGGGGGCCCAAACAATTGTTTCTGATCAATAATAAAATTGAATCTGACGATCGATCGTCCAGAGAATTGTATCATTAATGGCCACCTTAACCACTTCACCACTAATAGGTTTTCCCCTTATGGACCAGAGCAATTTTCACCTGTCAGCACGCCTCCATTTCATTCACCAATAACTATCACTACTTATCATAGTTAATGGTCTTTATCTTGCTTTGTTTCGCCACAAATTAGACTTTTTGGGGGTGATTTTTTTTTTCAGCAATTACTGTACTATTCATTTTAAAGGGAAAAACAAGGAAACTAAATTAAAAAATTCACTATTTCTCCTATTGCATCACCTATAATTTTAAAATAAACAATGCTACTGTAAATAAAACTCATATTTTATTTGCCCATTTGTCCCATTTAAATTATGTCCCTAGTACAATGTATAGCAACAGTATAGTATTTTGAAATAAAGGTGTATTTTTCTTTTATTGTGTTTTTTTGTGTCCGATCAATATTCACAAGCCCTTATTTGCAAAAATAACAGCAATATACTCCCATGACATACATAGTAAAAAAAAAACCCTAAGGTAACCATTTATGTGTTTTGTTTTGCTTTGTTTTTTGTTTTGTTTTTTAAATGCTGTCACTTTTTTTCTTTTTCTTCTGTTAACTATGGTGGGCGAGGAGGAGGAGGGGTGAAGGAGTGATTAGTTTATTTTTATTAAATTTATATAATGCAAAATGTAGTGTAAACAATGTGTATTTTGTATGTTGTTTTTTTTTTTTTTTGTTTAACCACTGCGATTCTACAGTCTGGGACTGAACAGATTTGTCGATTTTATGGGGCAGACAACAGTACAACGGAGGGGACCAGAAAGACATTGAGGGAGCCGATACACTACAGTGGGCTTCTGGTAGTGTAGGTAAAAATTGCACCTGTGCCTTCATCACAGGTGCAATTTAAGGACCTGCATGCAGTTGCTGCTAAATGCCTTTCCACTGGTACAAAAGGATTCTTAAGACTCTTGTTGCATATAGATGTAGCAAATTATACAAACGTATAAGTTCTGCATATGAAGACTATGAAGACTATGCTGTCTCCCCAGGGGGATTTGGCATATAGAATGTAAGATTTGTGGTAATATCTACTTAACATAGTGCCAAAAGGGCTGGAGCCAACATGTACGTCTACTTAAATTGTAGATACAGCCCAGACTGCATTTATAAACACACTTAGCTTTGCAATTAATGTGTTTAAGATGTGGCGTGTACCATTTCCATATTGCTGGAGAGTTATGAATATAAGCCAGATAGGACTCAGCAGGTGGGATCAGACACACTGCAAGATGTAAAGGGATACAGAACAGAAAGCAAAGGCCTGTGCTGACCTGTGCAGGCGCATGACATACGCGTATGTGGGAAATGTCAGGTAAGGGGGGTGGGGGGCTTGGGACAATGAAAAACAAACAAATCAAAGAAGAACAATAGGTTCACAAAAGTGGTTCAAGATGGTGAAGAATGGCAGACAAAATAACAGTAATTAGGAATCAGATAACAAGAAGTTCTCAAGCAAACATTTAGCCAGCATATTCAAACAACCTGCAGATATGTCAGTAGTAAACAGGATCTATAATAACAAAGGAGGAAGCCAGGAATGACATAGGGGGACCTGCTGACAGCTATGAGACACCGGATGATGAGGTTTGTCAGATATGACGGCCTACAAAGCACTTCCTGCATCCCTGGAGACAGTTGATCTCCTGCACTGCACAAATGAGCGGCCCTTGTATTTGCAATGTCCGTCTGAAATTTAGGAAGGATGCTCAGGGTGGTGTCCATGAATATCAAATAATGTACAGTGCAGGTTCACTTAGCATAGTTTATTCCTCACGGAAATCAGCTAACAGGTCATACACAGCTTCACTCTTCCCTCCTCATCTGTCCCTGTTTTAGGTTTCATGTACAGATGTGGAGAATGAAACATGCTATCTTACTGCTAAAAGTGGCAATACTTCATGGGTGACATCTAAATTATTTTGTTGGTTACTTCTTAAAACAGTAGGTCCTACCTCCCAACTTTTTGAGATGAGAAATAGGGGCACATAAGCCACACCCCTGCCAAACCCCTGTTCACGCCCCGTCACACCCCTAGTCATGCATACCATAAAGATTTCATAAGAAAAATATGTTTTATAATTCAAACCACACTTGTACTTTCAATCCTGGCTCATTTTCCTTCATATTAACATTTTAAAATTAATAATAGATCAATTTAAAGGATGGGAATACAGTTTAGAGTGAATCAAACACATTTTTAGTAGAGAAATATATAAATTTACATAGACAGAGGGACAAATGAGGAGGAAAGAGAGACAGAGGGACAGGGCTCCCAAAGAGGGACTGTCACTCCAAAAGAGGGACAGTTGGGGGCTATGGTAGATTTCTCTTATATGTTTTTCTGGTAATGTAGTTTATCCTGAACATTTTATAAATGCCTGAACACCATGACAGGTGCTTCTCTTAAAGGTTACCTGAACGGTGAGGGATATGGATGTTGTCATATTGATTTCCTTTTTTAATAATGCAGATGGCCTGGCTTGTTTTGTTATCCTTTGCCTCTAATACTCTTAGCAATCATCCCTGAACAATCATGCAGGTCAGATTTTTCTGACTGAAGTCAGACTGGATTAGCCACATGCTTGTTTCAGGTGTGTGATTCAGACACTACTGCAACCAGAGAGAGAGATCGATAGGATTGTCAGGCAATTGATATGGTTTAAAAGCAAATAAATATGGCAGCCACCATATCCCTCTCAGTTCAGGGGTACAATAAAGTTTTGAACTTGAAGGTATCCCGGTCTTCCATCTCTAAATGCTGGGAGGTATGCTATACCCCCTACTTTATAAGATCCCTGCAGAAGGTATTGCTAAGTATAGAGACTGTTAGTGCAGTGAAGTGCTTATTGTTGGCAAATATCTGTCAGCATCTAAAATCTAAAATACATGAATATCTGTTAGTTATTACAATATTTATAAATTCATGTGATGTATTAGGAGGGCACCAGATGTGCAGACACCTGGATTTTAAAGGACAACTGTAGCGGGGGGGATGCCAAAGGAGGCTGTTATATATACAGTATTACCTTTTAAGCAATACCAGTTGCCTAGCTATCCAGCTGAAACTATGCCTCTAACAATTTTAGTCATAGCCCCTGAACAGGCATATGCAAATCTGTTTTTCTAACATTGTCAGATCTGACAAAATTAGCTGCATGCCTATTTCTGGTGTTACTCAGACACTACTGCAGCCTAATAGATCAGCTGGGCTGCCAGGCAACTGGTATTGTTTTAAAGGAAATAAATATGGCAGCCTCCATATCCCTCCCACTTCAGTCGTCCTTTAAAGAATGAGCTAGTGTTCCAAAGGTTTCTAAGCATTAAACAATCATCTTCATGCCACAATCTGCAATGCAGGTAGGAAGCCAAGATGAAAAAAGCAACAGTTTGTGAATTCAGCAACTCTCCTCATGGGCTGATTCCATGTACAGTGCATTACAGTTTTATTTATTTAGTAAACTCTCAGCCACCACTTTTTGCTAATTGAAGGTTTACTTTTGAATAGTGAATCATCCTCTAAGGTAAACAGACACTTTAAACTCAATCTGCCCAGGATGGATTATTAGGGCCTGTTTCCACTTGTACGAATCTGCATGCGGTTTCTGCATGCAGATTCGCATAACCAATACAAGTGGATGAGCCTGTTTCCACTTGTAAGAAATCCTGTGCAGTTTAGTGTGCAGGAAAAATGTGCACGGCAGAGCCATCAGAATTCGCACACCGCCTTGCATGCGATTCGCATACAATGGGCTTGATTCACAAAAGAGTGCTAACTGTTAGCACGGCCGTTCTCACGCGAATTTTCGCATTTCGCGCAATCGCGAACATTTTCATGCGAAAACGATATCGATTTCATACTAAAATTCGCGTTTTCGTGCAAAAACGTTATCATTTTGCACGAAAATTCGCGACCGCGTGCAATGCAAAAATTCGCGCGAAAACGGCCGTGCTAACAGTTAGCACTCTTTTGTGAATCAAGCCCAATGTATTTAATATGAAATTCGCATGCGTTTTCATATGCAAATTTTACCGCAAATTTGCGGGCATTTTCACATAAAATCAATGAAAAGGAAACAGTCACTGACATGGTTAAATTTGCATACTTACTGACATATGCAAAAACGCACGCGAATTCGAAGTAAAATTCGCATCCGTGTGTGAATTCGTTTTCAGTTTTCAGCAACTAATTCGCACCGCACAAGTGGAAATGGGCCCTTAAACTAAGCATGTGTACACACATCTAATTTTGACTGGCTATTTTTAACCAGCTCCATGTAGCATGGGAGCTTACCTGCACTGTCCTGAGTATTCATAATCTGCTGGTCTTCATACTATATAGGTTGTAAAAATGGCCAATCAAAATTGTATGTGTGTATGCCCCTTAAGAAGGATAATATGGATAATTTGTTGAAATGAAAGACTTGCTTTTTAGTAGATAGTCAGCCAATATTGTTAATAAGGGCTGACCAGGTGCTAAGTATCTGCAAATGGGGGATGCTAAAGTCTCCCTCACTTATGCCGATGCCCTTTGTGCAACACCCTTTTCAAGGTTATGAATAAAAGTATCATCCACACCTCCAACTCCCAGGACACATATGGTGGTAAGGCCCGTGGAATAACTTATCATGGAATCTGAAAGCCGCTTTAATATCAGTGCCTCCTGGGTGGCTGTTCCCCCAGGTAAATAGGGTATAGAGGTACAGTAGTGAGTGTTGCAGCGCCACAGAGGCGCCAAGTGGGGCTGATAGTAAAAATATCAGTAATGTACATTACAGATTTAGTAATGTACATTGACGATCTTTTACTACCCAGTCCACATTCTAGTACAAACTCTCAGTCCGGAAGAAGCGGTATGATCTGAACTTGAGCCACATCCCCTGGGCTGTGATCTTTCTATACAGCAGATAAATACAATGCAATATGCAGGTGCACAATTCATGCAATATATGTACAAGAGTGGATTATCCTAACAGCAAGCAAGCGAATAGTCAAGCAGGCAAAGTCAAAACCAGAAGATCAGATATAAATATGCAATTAGGCAAAAAGGTAGTCATGCACCAGGAGGTCAATAGTAAGATCCAGAAGGCAAGGTACAAGGTACAAGGGATTAATTACCAGAATCACAAGAATGTTCACAGAGTTCCATCTGCAGGTGAGCCAAAGAACTGCTGCAGAGTTCCCAACATGAGGAGAGACATCTGCTGGTGGACTATGGAAGTCAATACAAAAGTGTTGCCACCAGCAGTATACTAAAGGCACGGGTCATGATAGGACATCTTTGGGATGCAGTAGGACTTGGGACCATGTATCTCAACCCGGGATAGTCCCAGTGGAATTGAGACAGGTAGGAGACATGCAGAATATTTTGAAAATTGTACCTGCAATGGTGCAGTGGTGCAATCTTATTTTACAAAGACTGTCCTGCATATTAACACAGCCATGGCTAACATAATCTTAAACCTAATGTCATTTCACAAGAGAGTTGCTTCTTTATGTTATCTTTCCTCTCTTAGCCCATCATCTGCAGAGCTCAGGGCAGGGGAAGAAGTGTTTTTTTGGAAATTGCTTCCAAGAGTCCAACAGTATGACAAGGCTCTAATATTGATCATTATCTTCTTACAATACTGAAGACTTGTCACAGTACTGGAGTCTAGGGAAACAGTTGCTCGAGGCACTTGCTTTTCTGTTAGCACTCAGTGTAGTATTGACATGCCGAGATCCTTTACATTCTGTCAATAGCTTGTTAGTAAAAATGTGGCTGTAATAAAGAATGGAACCAGTGGCATAGCAATAGGGGTTGCAGAGGTCTCGACCCCACCAGGGTCCTTGGGCCAGAGGGGCCCGTAGGGCCCTCCCTCAACTGCAGTATTAGCTCTTTATTGGTCCTGTGCTGGTAATAATCTCTTTCTATAGATACTTTGAATGATAATAATCATTAACAAGCTGTTCCCCATCCCCTTCTTGCACCTCTGTCACCGTGGTTGTCCTTAGCAGAGTTCGGTGCGCTGTATAAATTGTTATGTATAGAGTGCTTGCGGGGGATCCATGTAAAACTTGCACTGGGGGCCAGAGCTCCTTAGCTACACCACTGGATGGAACACAGGTGATCTAAACAAAGTGGAACTAAAACTTTAAAAGATAAGTATATGCCTTGGCGATTGAACCGTGTAAACTCTCCTCTATAGTGCCTGCAATCACCCAGTGCTCACAAAACAGAGTGATGTGGCCACCACCAAAGCATAAAGACCACAACCAGGCTCTTATTTCATGGCACAGAGAGGTACACATTAATAAAACACACAAAACAAATTAAACAACAACTCACAGTGAGGGTCCATGCAAACTGGACTCTGTTTGCATAATATCGCATGTAAGGTATATTGCACTAACTCCTGGTGCTTCCAAATTTCCTCTGCCGTTTTTCCTGTCTCGTCTGCATCTTCCTTCTATATTTACATGATTTTGCCTAACAGACAAATTATCTAGAAAAACGGCTAAAATCAAAGTTAGGCGCAGGCATTTCTGGAGCAGTTAATTTGGGTGTCGGAAGCCGTTTGGTAAAATAGGGGCCGCATACACTACATTGTTAATTGCGGCTATAGCAGCGCCCAGGGAGTAATTTGGGTTCTGGCAGGGGCATAAAAATCACCCCTGCAATGCCTTGCGACTGTGGGCCCGGGGTGGTGGATCCCCAAGGGCTCTGGGGCCCCCTGCCAGCCTATGTACATAGATTAATACACGGGAGGGCACAGACACCTATATACCTTTTAATTTTTAATTTACTTGGCGTTTTCAGTGTTTGGCACAGGCTGTGTGCCGTGCTGGTGTGGGCGTGCACTCGGTCCTGGCAGACTTAGATTGGACCGCATTGTTCCTGGCTGCTACTTCCTGATTGCCCGGTCCGCCTCACCCCCTCACACAACAAGGATCCGCAACTCCCATCCTGACTGTTGCAGGAAGAAGAGGCCGCTGCCGCCATTGCCACAATTTTGACACAGCCTGCCTGTCTTGCGACTGTGTCTGGACAAGAAAGGCTCGCCAGTTCAGGCTGCCTGCAGAGTCAGATGGAGGGACTGTGGCTGTGCAAAGACACTGAGCTTCCCATGCTGGCTTGAATCTGATCTTTCCTGTTTGTTTTTGTGAGAAAAGTTTTTTTTCCCAATTATAACCTGCCTTTCCTAATTTTTTCTTTGAGGGAAGAGGGGGAGGGGGTGAGTGAGTGGGGAGTCCATCCAAAGTTTCGCAGGGGGGCCAGTAATTTCTAGTTACGTACTGGGTGCTGGCAGCGAACAATAAATTGTAGTCATAGGCAGCACAGATATCAGCGCAAGGAGTGTTTAACTGCGGAAGGTGGTGTTGATATCGGAAAAAGAAATTGGGAGGGGGTAGTTTAGTGTTAGGAGTAGGTAGAGGAAGGGTTAGTGTGAGAAGAGAGTTTGGTTAATTGATCGAAAAATATTAGTAAAAATTACCGGTTTTAGCCAGTGCCCAATGGTAGAATATTGGTCATTTTATCGATATTCGCCTATTGGCTTCTCCCGTGGCTCAAATTACTGCTGAACCTTTTATGCACGTATGCTGCATCATTTCTGCTATACAAATCAGGAATCTGTTGCATTACTAATCTGAGCTTGCTTTTCAAAGTGTGTAAAAGTGACAGGTTTAATCTGAAAAGACAAATGCATTTCTGTGCTGCACTATGATGTGAACACACAATGCAAAGCTGAACTGTACACTAAAATTCCTGATAATGTTGGAAATGACGAGAAACCTGGCTAAGCAACTATAGCTCACAAAGACTTCAAGTCTCTTAAAATGAATCTGGTTTATGACATGGCCAGTGTGCACTGGAAAATGTCAGCTCACCAACAATCAAGACTCCTGTGTTTAAGTTCTGCTGTATTCCACCTAAAGCTTTTAATTGCATAGAACAAAAACAGACCCTAGCATTAGTAAAATGTTTTGTATCCTGAAACGTCCAATTTTACTTCACTTTGTAAGTATATACATCATGGTAAATGCTTAGAGGATAAAGCAGTCTGTCACAATTACCATGACTTCATTATCAATAGGACACTAATTTGCTTAGTTTAACTCCACAAGTGCAAAGAAAATGTGTATATATTTTACAGCTTAAAGCCACATTGCAGAAACTTGTAAGTTTATCTTACCCTCTCTGTAGTCTTGTGACAGACTGCAAAGCCATACAGCTAACGTTCTACGTTGCCTGCATTATTATTTTTAAGTGTTTTATACCCCAATGCAGGACTACTTCTGTCTGAACAGGCAGCCTGTTTGCCCATAAAATGCCAAGCTGGATTTTCTTATGCAATTCCAACCTGGTCAGGAAGGCCTAGTTGCCTTCCACTATGTGAATCTACTTTGACTCCCACTGAAGGCTGACAGTGCCCACTGCTCCTAGCCTCCCCATTTTGTAGATAAGCCCACCTCCCATCTAAACTAACAGCGCCTGCTGCTCCAAACATCCGCTCTCTAACCAGATTTGCTTAGACTTTGTTATTGATAGTCAGCTGCTCTGAGCTGCCTTCCAAAGATAGCTCTGCCTCCCCCTTGTGGGATGCAGTGACACTGCACTCACACCTATGCTCCACCAAAAAAAATGCCCTAATTTCTTCTAGTATGCTGGAAGGACTAGGGAAAGGGTGGAGGCCTGTGGTAAATGCAGATGACCAGAAGCTCGACAGTATGGCACAAGTGAATGAACGCATGCTGTCCTCCTCAGTGTGGGGTTAGAGTCCCCGGAAGATTATGTAAAGTCACATGACCTGACCTTGTGGGAATTTGCGTTAAGAATGAGTTTTTAGGATATAAAGTGGAAATGGAAGATGCACAAATACAAAATTTCTATTAAAACAATTAGTGGCACCAGTCTCAGTGTATTCTATTAAAGTGACACTCCTCCTCCTTTTTGTTTACTTAGTTCTGAAGATCTTTATTCAATCATTGCTCAACTGGAAACTCTTACTATATGTTAGGAGCTAGAAGGTAAAAAAAAAAGTAGCAGAGCACCTCGTGCCAAATATAAATTTGCCTTCTTGAAACAGAAGGTATTTGCAATTATCTTTCTGTGAGCAGGAAGGAAATCCCATGATGCCTTACTTCTGAATATGCAAATCATTATTTTATGTCCCTGAAAGCCAGAGTCACTGCATTACAGTGTGCCTATAGCCTATTAATTTTACTAAGCCATACTAATAAAACTTGCATACAGCTGTTTAAATTAAGTCTGAAGAGTAAATAAAACAAAAAAAACAGATACTCAGTTAAGGAAAGGGAAGGCTTTGGGTCCTATAGAGCCTGCCCACTCCTCCTATGGACCCCATGTTCCAAGGCTGGATTTCCCATTAGCAGTCTCCCATTGATGGGTCGGACACTGCTCACTTCCGCCACTGCGGGAGGCTTCGGCAGAGTGCTCCCAAACGGGCCATTCCCTACAGTGCATGCATGTGAGAGTGGGTGCTCACGCATGCGCAGTACGGAGCGATGCATCTTTAGGAGCACTCGGGCTCCTGAATATTGCCGAAGCCTCCAGCAGAGGCTGAAGTAAGAAGTCTTTCGACCCATTAATGGGAGACTGCTGATGGGGAATTTAGTGCAGATGGCTGTGTGATCGGAACGCAACACGTACAATTGCATGCCATCTGCGCTACTATGTGCTGCGCTGTAGATCCCATTCATTACTATTATAATCAATTATTATTAAAATGAATGGGATCTGCTCTGCAATTCACGAAAATGCATGCCTCAGTGTGATAGCTGTGCAGCGCATATGATGGGAACGGTAGAAGGGCTGTCTATGCCCTTCTGCCATTCTTGCGAGTCACACACTATACACACTGCCAAAATGTGCATGGCAGCGTGCATAGTCTGAATGAGCCCTAAGTGAGTATCTGGGGGGGGGGGGGTGTTTTATTTACTCCCTTTAAAGCTGAATGGTCCTCATCAGTGCAAATCAGGGATTAATATGGCTGTGCAAGGTAGGATTTAGTAAATCCAGTCTGACATATTATATAGTGAATTCATGGTGAGCCAGAACCACAAGGATTTTGTAAGGTAGCGTAATGGTTAGCACTCTTACCTTGCAGCGCTGGGTCCCTGGTTTGAATCCCAGCCAGGGCATTACCTGCACGGAGTTTGTACATTCCTCCGATGTCTGTGTGGGTTTCCTCTGGGCACTCCCGTTTCCTCCCACATCCCAAACATAGAGATACGTTACTTGGCTTACCCCCTTTGATGCTCCAGGATTGTATTTATTTTGAGTCTAGGGAATCTACAATGTCACATTTCCATGAAATCCTCAAAATTAGGCAAAAGCAACTGTTTTGTTAAATCCACACAAAAAAAAAAAAAAAAAAAAAAAGTTGGGGTGAGCCAACGGATAGCAACGATTCTGTTATAATGAAATTCTTATTTACATTTTTACTTTATACAGTTCAGTACTTTGTATTAAATATTTTTGTATAAATGTTTTTGGATTGTGGAAAGAATCATCTGAGTTTCTATTAATCCTCATGGGGAAAATTGCTTTGATATAAGCGTGCTTTGGATTACTAGCTTGTTTCCGGAACAAATCATGCTCGCAACCAAGGTTTCGCTTTATTCAGCTCTATGGGATTAAGAAAGATTTTCCACGATGAGGCCTTGACTAAGGCACTCAAAATTGACATCATCATGACCTGATTTGTGTTTCCTAATAACCACGGGCTACGGATCAGAAGGCTGTGCTACCGCATGGCAAGAAGAAGATGCTTAGGCTAGGTTCACATTGGAGCTAAGATAGTCCATTTCACATAATGGACCACAATGAATACACAGACTTGACAATGTATCCCATGTTAAATTGAATGCTTTCAGGCATGTTTGGATGTGTCCTTTCTGTCCGTTGTTCATTGTGTCTGTTGCAGTGACAGAAAGCTAATTCCCAGCAAACATTATAATTATAGACACTGAACAAAATGTGGACATGTCCTATATACCATGTTATCAATCAAATGTTCAATGCAACATATACAATGGGATTTTTGTGAATGGGAGTCCCGTTCCATGCACAGTGACATCACAGTGACGCAGAGAGAATCATCGGGTCTCCTCTTCCACCACTTGATCTACTCCACTCCGCTAGGATGATGAAGAGGGCCACTGTGATCTCCCGTGACCCCTCCCACCCAGGTAGACGCTACTTCAAGCTTCTCCCATTGGGCCACCGCTACAGGACTATACCATGCAAAACCTCCAGACGGAAGAACACCTTCTTCCCCCAAGCGGTTCGGCTGCTGAACTCCAACCTCCCCCCTGTCAGGCCCGCCTTCTGGCATGCCCTAGCGGGGCCTTCCAGTCAGTCCTCGCCGCTGCCCGCCCTGGTTCTCACTGCCCTGGGCAGTATGGGGGCCACCATCAATCATCATCATTATTATAACTATTATCATTACTATTATCAGTATTGACTGTTCCTGCACGACAGGAAGAACACTCACTGATGACTGGGGTCTGCTACAAATGTGGGTTAGACCAATACCATTACTGTAACTCTAACTGTTTGTGTTGTGTTGTGCGTTTTGTTTTCCTATACTATGCCTATGCCATGTGTACCACAAAGAATTCCGAGTACAGCTCTGCTGTACTTGGCGAAATAAAATTGATTCTGATATGTGCGGTCACTATCCTTGGCACTGAACCCGTGTAGTGTGAACCCAAGGTTACTCATTCAGTATTTGCCTACAGCATCTGAACCCAATCCAAATTCAGTGAGTGATTAACAGCTACACCTTCGCCATGTGAAACAATGGCTAAACAAGCAGAAGTAGGGAGCAGAAAGAGCTTGCATTTCATGTCCACATGCAAGATTTATAAGTAAAAATATCAAACTTGCCTCTTTCCTATGGTTTCCTTTTCTCAGGCTTTGTTCACATCATAAATAGCAAGCGCTATCACAAGCGCTGAGTGATTGATGATGAGTTTTTTCCTCCTGCGCATTGTGCTTTTCTAAGGGCCCTTTTCCACTACACAGCTGAATCACAAAATCGCAAATCGCTAGTGATTTTTAAATCGCTAGGGCTGTTACTTTATCATAGAAATCACGAGAAGTATTTTCCACTATAGTGATTCGATTTGGAAATCGCAAACGCTTTCTGGAGCGATTTTTAGAGTGATAATGCAATGCAAATATAAAATCGCAATCAGAATACAGAAACAATGATCGCAATCGCTGGCGTTTGTGATCTGTGATTGCGATTGCTAGTGGAAAAGGGCCCTTTGCGCTTTTGCAGAGTGATTTGTTTTTTCACTTCCTGATGTCAGTCAGGAAGTGAACTCTTTCACTCGGTAAAGAATAAATACAATGGGCTTGATTCACAAAAGCGTGCTAACTTAGCACGCCAGTGAAAAGCCGCTTATCACTTGCAAACTGCCTCTTCGTGCAAGTTTAGGGTGCATAAAGTTTTGCGCGCGTAAAGTTTTATGTGCACTACTTCGCGTGCAAAATCAGCCGCTTCTCGTGCTAAGTAGCGTGATAGGCATACTTTGCACGTGAAGCAGCTGATTTTGCACATGAAGTAGAGCGCGTAAAACTTTACGCACACATACAGTAACAGCTTTGCCATGCAAACTACTTAGCACCCTACTTTGCACGTGCAAAGCTTTTATGCATGCTAACTGTGTTAGCACCCTTTAGTGAATCAAGCCCAATGTATTTATTCAGGAAAGCACTGAGGAATAGCTATACAAAGTACTTTTTCAAGCGCTTTGCGATTTTCCAATACCTTCCATTGAGCCAAAGCACCAAAACACCAAAAATGGTACAGGCAGCGCTTTGCTGAGCGGATCGGAATTGAACCGTTCAGATTTGAACTCTCTCATAGGGAATCATTGCACAAGCGCTTTTATGGAGATAATAAAAATCGCCGGCGCTTAAAAAAAAAACGAAAACGCCCTAGATGTAAACAAGCCCTAAATGTTTTTATGTCAAAGTCCATGAGCACTCTCAGGTGGATATCACTATCTGTAGAAACCTGACCCTGAAGATATGGTCTTAAGGAGTGTGATTCCCAGGTGATTGTTCACTTTGGGCCCTGGGATCACCTAAGGAGCTCTGATAATACCAATATGTAGCTATTCAAGGTATGTCAGACACTCACACAGGGGCAGCCGTATGGTACATGGGCACCAAGTTGCTTCCTTATCCTGCCACAGCACCTGTGCATACTTTCATTTGTTTCATTAGCTATATGTCCTCTATGCATTGTGTCATGCTATTACAGTTTATTAACCAGCCGGGCGGTATGGACGAGCTCAGCTCGTCCATCACTGCCGGAGGCTGCCGCTCAGGCCCTGCTGGGCCGATTTTCATCAAATAAAAAGCAGCACACGCAGCCGGCACTTTGCCAGCCGCGTGTGCTGCCTGATCGCCGCCGCTCTGCGGCGATCCGCCGCGAGCAGCGGCGAAAGAGGGTCCCCCCAGCCGCCTGAGCCCTGCGCAGCCGGAACAAAAAGTTCCGGCCAGCGCTAAGGGCTGGATCGGAGGCGGCTGATGTCAGGACGTCGGCTGACGTCCATGACGTCACTCCGCTCGTCGCCATGGCGACGAAGTAAACAAAACACGGAAGGCCGCTCATTGCGGCCTTCCGTGTTACTTCTGGCCGCCGGAGGCGATCAGAAGAACGCCTCCGGAGCGCCCCCTAGTGGGCTTTCATGCAGCCAACTTTCAGTTGGCTGCATGAAATAGTTTTTTTTTTATTTACAAAAAACCCTCCCGCAGCCACCCTGGCGATCTTAATAGAACGCCAGGGTGGTTAATTAATAATAGATAGTGGCACTAGTTAGCCAATGTTGTTAACTGCTATCTTATGTATGCTCGACACAATGTGAGGTCTTGTTGATTTCTCATTGATATTACACAAATCTCTCTTTATATAAAAAAAAAAAATCATAATTAACTTTTTTCACATCAAATATCAAAAAAAATATTAGCCTAAGGTCTCACATACAAATACAACTGATGACAATGTCCCTCTAGATAAAGCTGGATAGCTGTACACAATAGAGGGATACTTCAGACAAAGACAACACAAAATGTATGGGCAGGTCCACATATGTCTGAAAAGCAGTTCTATCAGCCTAGCATGCTGCAGAATAAAACCTAACACATTAACAACAGATTGCACACAGATGTGGGACCTCCATAAACATTTAGCTCAGCTTTTATGAGAGCGTTTGGACCATCTTAACTGAAAACACTCTTCAACTCCCCATTGGAACCGTCCATTAAGGCATTTTAGCACAAGAAATATATGGTTAGCCCGGTAAGTTCGACTTCACGCCACTAGAAGGTTTTTAAAGAAAATTGGAAATTATCATCAAACATGTTCCTATACATTATTACCCTTTAAAATTTAGTTATTTTGCAATCTGGATTTAATAAGCAACTTTTTTTTTTTTAAAAACAGAGAGCAATAAAAGCCAAGCTAAATATTAGGTAAATCATTACTTTATTTCCTTGGAACATACAGGCGGCAAGGAAAGTGTTGTTTATGTCACTACTTTACATTTAACTGATCCATAAATGTTGATATTATCTTACAGTGTACGAGCAGCGGTTTCCTGGCAAACATGAAGCTGCATAAAAAAATGGCTTCTAATTAATGTCTTTTCTATTGCAGCTGATTAAACAGAACAAGTGAGTGTTGAGAAAACTTTACTTGTTAATCAGACTCTTGCTATTAAGTTGAAGGGTTCTCTGCTTCTTTGATTTAACATAAAATTAGACTGTTTTTCGCTCTTAAGATGGAGTAAGTTACCAAGATCTGAGTTGTTTTTTCTCTTTATGCTGTATATCATTTTGGAAATATAAATGCATGCATGTTGGATGCAGATGTGTATGCAGAGTTACTGTATGTTTTTTGATGTTCCGATGCCCATCTCACTGGTTCATTGCAAACTGAATATGGACCTGGCATCAATAACCAACATCTGAGTGTAACACGCCTCAATGGTAACCAAACTCTTGGCTGAGGATTAGTGTATTTAAATAAATAATAATAATAACAACAACAACAATATTATTATGCAACTATTAGTAAATTTATGAAGCAAGAACTTACACAGTCATCGAAGAACAATGATCCAATTGGTCGGATCACTACTAGGGAGACCAGATACATCAGAGAAAACTTCAAGAAGTTATGAGTAGGCACTCCAATAGTTCAGTAGGTCAGGTGCTTGGTATTATGGAATAGGCGTGCCAATCAACATTCAATAAACATCAAGTATACCAGCACTCCGTCTTCCAAGCAAAACACGCTCTTTTATTGAGCCATTATATCCACAAAAATACAGACAATTGTTTTGGGGGCCTCGCAGGGTCCCCCTTAATCCACACGCCTTGATGAAGAGGGACCCTGCGAGGCCCCCGAAACAATTGTCGGTATTTTTCACAGATTAACTTTTTATCCCTTGGTCTACACACACCCCAAGAGGATCTATGTTTGGAGGGAAGCAGAGTTTAAAAAATGGTTATTCACAGGAAGAGATTAAGATGTGGAACATCTACCCCAGGAACTAGTTATGGCAAATTCTATTTTTCCATTTAAAGGGGCTTCAATGTTTACCTTATTTTGAGAGGCATCCACAGTTATGATTGTTAGGTGTGGAAAGGGTATTCTTTTATTCATTCAATCAATAGATCATTTTACCCTTTTGGCTTTTATTTCCTTTAGATTAAGTGGCTTGAAAGTTTGATCTTGATCGACATGTCTTTTTTTTTAAAGTACTTATTGTATCGACACTGCTTGAGTTAGGCAGCGGGTGAGGCCTTTATTACTAAAATAGTGGTAATTAAGTTTACTGATATTTTACTACTCACTATCTGGCACCCTTTCTCACTTGCACCCTCCCTTCCAAGTGCTTAAACTGATCCCCCCATCTAGTTTCTTACCCTAACCCCCCTGTAAGTGCTTAAAATCAACCCCCCCCCCCCCTTGTAGGTGCTTAAACCGCCCCCATAGCTAATGCTTAACCCTAATTTCCCCTGTTAGTGTCTTAGCCATCTCTCTTACCATAACCTAATGCCTAACACTAACCCCCACCTAGTACCTGAACCGAATCGTGGAAACCCAGCGCCCAAACAACTGCTAGTAATTCCTATGTAGCAGTCGGTCAGCTACTAACCACATCTGATCCATTCTGATTCCTTATAACTAACATTTATTTATTAGGCATTTATTAGACACTTGCCAATATCCGTGCCCAAATTACCTGCTTTTTTCACCCTAGATGACTAAAGGCTTGATTCACAAAGCAGTGATAACTGTTATCATGACTGGGAAAAGTGCTTTGCGCAAAACCGGTTATCGCGTGCAAAAATTCACGTTCGTGCGATACCACAAATTTATTGCATGAACACGGAACATTAACGCGAGAAAAAAATTGCGTTATCATGCGAATTTTTGCGCGCAATAACTGGTTTCATGCTAAATTTCGCGTGAAGCGCTTTTCACAGCGTGATTACAGTTATCACTGCTTTATGAATTAAGCCCTATGTAACCATGTAACAGTCAATTAGGTTCAAAAGATAGGTGAGGTGCTGAGAGGTTTAGTGTTGAGATTGATGTAATGAATGGGTTACTAAAATGTTATTTAAAGTGAACCTCCGGACTAAAAATCGACTCAGCATCACTGAAAAGGCTTTGTGTTTCTTTAACAGTTTCACAGCATCCGAACTTTGTTTCTTTTATACAAGTCTCATTTTTAGCTGCACAGAAGAAAACTGCCCAGGCTTTTTTCCCCTGATGCTGTGCAAAGCATGATGGGATTTCTGATTTTGTTGTTCTCGTTCTGCTGTTTTGGTGTAATTTTTTTTTTTTTTACATTTTGAATTTGACATTTGAAGCCTAGTGCGTGCAGCTGGGAGGGGTAATCAGGACACAGAATAGTTGTAACTGTGTCTCCTGCTCCTTGTCACCTCCTTTCAACCAAAAAGATGGCTGCCCCCATGACAAAGATGGCAGCCCCCATGAATCACAAATATTTGCCTGTTCTTTTAAAACAGGGTGGGTAAGAGATTATATTACCCATCTATTCTATTTAACATAACTAATGTAACTTGATGACAGTATGTTTGTTTAGGCTGAAGTTCCCCTTTAAACCAAGTTTAAATGTTGCCTTCTAGAGTCTGCCTTATGGATACTCCCTTTGCATCCTTAGAGTTACAATTACTATAGTGGACCTTATCTACAATAATACGGTTTTCTATAAAGCGGTTTAAGTACAGTTTTTAGTTTAAAAAATAAGATAAAAAGTCAGCTAGTAGCAGAAATGTGATATAATAATACAGAAAAATACGAGGTACAGATCATCATAACAAACAAGTGTTGAAAGCTGGATATTTTACATCCCAGTGAGCTGTTTAATACCTTCTGCCAGTTGGTGCAGAAGATTATTTAGGATACTACAGAGTGCCGTCTTTATAGCTATCCAAGGTTTTATTCTATGAAGCAGTAAAATCTAGCTTTGCTGGTGTTTCAAAGCTGTACATGTAATTGAGCCAAGTCACTGACGTATGCTACGTCTACTCAGTATTGATCTGAGCAACAGACATTTCTTTATAAATGAACACACCCTGTTCTTGCTTAGATGCTGGGTTGGGAAACACATTCTTGCCCATATGCAATTAATTTGTTCACCTGAGTTATCTCCTAGGATATAATTTTCATCTTCTCTGTAAACGAAATTTTCAGTATTTTACAATTGAAAAAGTACCCAAAAGTTGGTGAAAAAGTATTATCACATTTATTTTGAGTATTTTCTTGCTTGATAGTGACTTAAAAACCATTTTATGACAAGTAGTAAAACTATCACCTAGGAGAAAACCCAGGAGAAAAACTAATTGCATATGGCCCTCTGAATCTTAAATGCTATAAAGAACTTACCCTAATTGCTTTAAAGTTGAACTCCATGAAATGTAATTGGAATGGGCACTAAGCAACAACATTTGTCATTTATTCCATTTTCTTTTTTCAAAAGTAATCTACTGCAGAACACCTATCTTAATGAGTCTGGGGAAAAAATAGCTTACCATACTTACTTGCATCTCCAAGAAGAAATACCATGGGCTTGATTCACTAAACCGTAATAACTCAAATATCACACCTTATCAAAGATATCATGCCTTAAAAAAGATATCACACCTTATCAAAGTTAACACGCCTTATCAGAGTAGTATAGTGAGCATTACGAACCAGCAGGGCTCAGGGCAGGACGAATGCCATTACCAATTAGCAGACATAAGTTTGTAGCACTCGCTATGCTACTCTGATAAGGCGTGTTAACTTTGATAAGGTGTGATATCTTTTCATAAATCATAAGGTGTGATCTTTGATAAGGTGTGATATTTGTGTTATCACAGTTTAGTGAATCAAGCTACATATGTTTAAATACAAAAGAATGCCTGGGTGAGGCTGCTTATCAGTTTTATAACACAGCTTATCAATAAAATACCATTTCAGTCCTCAGCAAGCAAATCAGTAATAAAAGTAAATTGTCTCAATTTAAAGTGTGTTTGATACTACTTTTCCTGTCTAGGTTTTAGCTCATTATCAGTGGCGTAGCTAAAGAGCTGTGGGCCCCGATGCATGTTTTACAATGGGGCCCCCCAAGCACTCTATACATAACAATTGATACGGCACACGAAAACCTGTCAATGGCAACTACAGTGTCAGGGGGGCAAGAAGGGAATGGGGAACAGCCAGAGGCGTAGCTAGGGTTTTCAGCGCCCGGGGACAAAGACAGTCTTTGCGCGCCCCTCCCCCCCCCCCTCCTCTGGACAGTCCTGCACTGCGCAAAAAACTGGCGTTGCCACGTACCAGAATGTGGGCGTGGCTTGGGTGGAGCTATGGCTATGACACAAATTAGATTGTGAGCTCTTCTGAGGACAGTCAGTGGCATGACTATGTACTCTGTATAGTGCTGCAAAAGATGTCAGTGCTATATAAATACATAATAATAATATGGTAGGACAATAGACTGACTATGGTAGGAATAGATTGTGAGCTCCTGTGAGGACAGTCAGTGACATGACTATGTACTCTGTATAGTGCTGCAGAAGATGTCAGTGCTATATAAATACATAATAATAATATGGTAGGACAATAGACTATGACTATGGTAGGAATAGATTGTGAGCTCCTGTGAGGACAGTCAGTGACATGACTATGTACTCTGTAATGTGCAGAAGATATCACTGCTATATAAATACATAATAATAATATGATAAGGCAGACTATGACTATGGTAGGTATTAAGGTGGCCACTAATGATAAAATTTGCTGAACAATTGTTTATGAGCGATTCTTCTTTTGAATGTTCAGAAATACTCGTCAATCTGATGTGATTGGTTAGGAAATTTTTGTCCATTATTGGTCCCAAACGATAATTCGTACGAAGAACCTTTCATAAACGATTGTTTTGCAAATTATATAATTAATGACCACCGTTAGATTCTGAGTTCCTCCTGAGGACAGTCAGTGACATGACTATGTACTCTGTAAAGTGCTGCAGGAGATGTCAGTGCTATATAAATACACAATAAAATCATGGTATGACTATGGCTATGGTAGGATTAAATTAGTAATTAACTTAAAGAAAAGTGAGGGAAAGAAGTTGAATTTTACTTACCTAGGGTGTTTTCCACCCCTCTGTAGTCCCTTCAGGTGCTTTGCTGTCCACCAGGTCCATTCTGTGGTGCAGCTGTCACACCATGGGCTTCTTTCCCCTCACGCACCTCCTCGATTGTGCCATGGATGGCAAAGTTCTGCGCAGTTCATAAATCTCTCAACTGTGCATGTACAGAATGCTCCGGGCCACGAATGCGCGATTGGTGAGGCACGCAGCCGGAACAGCACATGCGCAGTAGCCCAGCCAGCAAAATTTTGTAGGAGCACATAATGGAGCAGACTGGGAGGACAGCGAGGGACCTGAAGGACTACAGGTGGCTGGATGAAACCCCTGTTCAGTAATTTATATTTCTTTTCCTTTCTTTCACTTTGTCAGTTAATGAAAACTTTCAGTCACTGAAACACATATATTAATGCCTTGCACATATCACTGAACACCTGGATAAACCAAAGACCTACGCAAGGATCCTCCTCCTGGACTTCAGTTCCGCGTTCAACACCATCTGCCCAAACATTCTGCACGACGACCTGGAACAGCTTGGTGTCGACCCAACCCTTTGCACCTGGATCAAGGACTTCCTTACGAACAGGACACAGCTAGTGAGACTCGGAGGCTGCTCCTCCAGTGTAAGAACCACAAACACAGGCGCCCCGCAAGGATGTGTACTGTCTCCGATGCTCTTCTCCCTGTATACAAACAGCTGCACCTCCTCCACGGATACCGTCAAGGTCATTAAGTTTGCAGATGACACCACCATCGTAGGACTCATGGGTGATAAAGCGGAACTGGAATATCACAGCGAGATCGAACGGATTCTCAGATGGTGCTCAGACAACAAACTTGTACTAAACACTGCAAAAACGGTGGAACTGATAGTGAACTTCAGAAGGAACACTCCACAACCCAGCTTGGTCATCATTGATGGCACCGAAGTCACCATAGCGCGCGGTTCCTAGGCACCACCATTACGGAGAACTTGAGATGGGACGAAAATACCTCTACTACCCAAAAGAAGGCCCAGCAGAGACTGTTCTTCCTGAGGCAACTAAGGAAGTTTGGCATGCCCAGGGAGCTACTGACCAGTTTTTATACGGCGACCATCGAATCTGTCCTTTGCTCCTCCATCATTGTCTGGTACTCGGGGGCAAATGCGAAGGATAGGCTCAAACTCCAGAGAGTCATCAATGTGGCTGAGAAGATCATTGGGTCGCCCCTGCCACCCTTAGACCTTCTCCATACATCCAGAATGAGGTCCAGGGCAAATAGAATCACACTCGATCCCTCCCACCCTGGCAATCACTTCTTCAGTCCTCTTCGCTCGGGACGTCGCTATAGGTCCATCTACACCAAAACCACCAGGCGTAGGAACACTTTCTTCCCTCAAGCGATCACTCTCCTCAACTCAGAATCTCTCTCCAATGCCATCTTCTAATCCCCTTCTGCTCCTCGGGGCACTAGAGGACGAATGCACGCCCATAGGCTGTCACTCATGTTCATCTCTGCATAACTAAGCGACAACCGCTCTATGTGTCTTTTGCTATGTCGAAATGTTTTCCTTATAAATTGTACTATGTGTAATGTTACTTGTACTGTTTGCACTTGCCAATATGCCTTGTGTTCACAAATAATTCCGGGTGCGGCGCCTGTCGCACTTGGCGAATAAAGTGATTCTGATTCTGATTCTGATTCTGAAAGGGATCCTTAAGCCTAAAAAAAAAATCGTTTTTACTCACCTGGGGCTTCTACCAGACCCCTGCAGCCGTTCCGTGCCCTCACAGTCACGATCAGATCCTCCTGTCCCCCGCTGCCAGCTACTTTCACTTTGCTGACAGGCTTACTGCACTGGCCTGGCCACGCATCTCCACAATAGTGCCTTGCGCAGGACACCAGGGCTGTGGAGTCAGAGCGGATGATTTTTGTACCGACTCCAAAGCCCTGCAGGACGCTATTGCGGACAGGAACGTGTAGAAGGAGACGCATGGCCAGGCCTGTTGATGAAGTGAAAGTAGCTGGCGGCAGGGACAGGAGGATCCACGAATGAGTGCGAGGGCACTGGTAGAAGCCCCAGGTGAGTAAAACTGATTTTTTTTTTTAGGCTTAAGTATCACTTTGAGGTGGCCATACATTTCTTGACTTGGTGGCTGATCGACCATCCTATTCGATAATTATTATCAAATCGGATGAAAATCGGTGCAGCCAAGTGCAAGCCTGATTGACGATGCATGTATCGATCAGACATGCTGCGAGATGTCGGGCCACCGTGTTTGATCGGGTGTTTGGCGGTAATGGTGTACGATATCAGGACAAGCGTACAAACTCCCCTCCAAGTGTATAAACGTGCTCCTGTGTGTATTTTTACTTTACCTGTCCTATGTTGCCCACCGCACACTGCCCTTCCGTCTTTAGCTTCATCCTCTTCCATTTGCGCCTCACACCGGTAGCTTATAGCATGTGGGTGATGTCATGCGCGCCACGCTCTAAACGCCTGCAGAGTGTGAAGCCCAAATGGAGAAGCAGAAAGCGGAAGACAGATGGCCACTGCGCAGTGGGCGACATAGGACAGATAATGTATAAATGCACACACAGGGGGCACATTTATACCCAAGGGGGGCAATCAATTGTGAATCGGCCTGTGGTGTATTGGCAGGCGACAGATCTCTCTCTAATCAGGTTTGATTTGAGTGAGATCTGTTTCTCGGTCACATCTGCCCACCATCGCCAGATGTATGGGCAACTTCACTTTAACATGACAGCATTAGGACCTTGCAGTCTGATCCCTCCAAGCACCATGTCCTTATCAGTTCTCCCAGGAGTGGAGGGGGGTAGGGAAAAGTTTTATAAAAGAATGAATGGCCATATAGTCTGTCTCCCTGCTCTGATCTTCCAGAGCACAGGGAGGGTGGAGGAGGGGGGCGCCATGGGGCTGCTCTCACACATAACACCTGCAGTTACACAGAAGCTGTAAACTGCAGATTGCCATATTCACATACCATTCCCCTCCAGAATCCCATTCCCCAGCTTCAGTGGCTTCACAGGGCTGGCTTGAAGTGCTTCACTTCATCCAAGGAGCGCAGCAGCCGGCTAATGACGTCGCACAGACGTCAGTAAAGAAACAAAGTTAAAAGGAAAAAAAAACTGAAAACCCTGTCCCCGGCAGACACGCTGAGTGCCATTAACGCTGCGAGGGAAACATGTACCTCCATACCTCTACCACCCTATGTGCCTGTCTCTTCATTTGCAGCCAGTGCAGACGAGACGACTTGGATAGAGTAGCTCCGCTCACTCTACTCGTCCGTCTCCGCCCCCCTCCACAGTCACACTGGCACTTCCCTGCCTGCATGCCTTGTGAATAGCTCTTGTAGGCAGCGGAAGAGAGAGGAGATTTTAAGAAAAAGTAAACGTGGCTGGGCGCCCTTGGGGGGTCAGCGCCCAGGGGCACATGTCCTACCCCGCCCCCACCAAGCTACGCCCCTGGGAAAAGCTTGTTAGTGATTACCACTATTCAAAGCATCTATAGAAGTGATTATTATGAGCACAGGACCAATAGAGAGCTAATACTGAGGTTGAGGGAGGGCCCTTCAGGGCCCCGATGCGGTCGCAACCTCTGCAACCCCTATTGCTACGCCCCTGCTCTTTATGATTTGATGCTGGGTAGGTGTTTTGAGATAGAGGGGCATATTGACGAAAGCCTGTTACCTAGGTTTCGCATGCTATGTACTGCTAAAATTACATAGTGCTACCTGCGC
Organism: Hyperolius riggenbachi; assembly: GCF_040937935.1. NCBI lineage: Eukaryota > Metazoa > Chordata > Amphibia > Anura > Hyperoliidae > Hyperolius > Hyperolius riggenbachi. The sequence continues at coordinate 305,370,374 of NC_090648.1, forward strand.
ACAGCTATTTCAACTCAAGAGAAAAGTATAATGAATCCAGAATAAGGGATTGGATGCATTTAAAGTTCACTAAGACTGCACTAACCAGCTAATAATTTACCACTGGTTACAGCATCTTACTGCAATTTGGCTACATGAGTTGTAGCTCACTTTAGCTCCAATGACAGCAGGGTAAAAAACAGCATGAGACCACACACACATACATATTTCAATCTTGCAATCTTTTGTTAATATATAGAATATCAGTAATTAAAGGACAACTGAAGCGAGAGAAATATGGAGGCTGCCATAGTTATTTCCTTTTAAGCAATACCAGTTGCCTGGCTATCCTGCTGATCCTCTGCATTCAAAGGTCAGCTTCCACTAGCCAGATGCTTTCTGCATCTGGCTTTCCGTATCGTAGACAGCCGCAGTTGTCTTCTAGAAGTCTCAATGTTGCCGTCACTCACTGCTGAAGGGAACCAGATGCATGCTGCAGAAATATGCATATCCATATTGCAGTGCGCCGTATCACACAGCAATGGCACAACCGCATTCAATGGAAATTACTCCATTGATATGCAATGGTTGTAGAGCCATTGCGGAAAATTGTGATACAGATTTGCGATTAGTGGAAAAGGGCTCTTGGCTATACACCCTGAACAAGCATGCAGCAGATCAGGTGTGTCTGACATTATTGTCAGCTCTGACAAGATTAGCTGCATGCTTGTTTCTGGTGTTATTCAGACATTACTGCAGCCAGAGAGACCAGCAGGGATGCCAGGCAAATGGTATGGTTTCAAAGGAAATAAATATGGCAGCCTTTATATTCTTTTCACTTCAGTTGTCCTTTAAGTAAACCAAACAGTAGTAGCTCACTGATGAAACTAGAGGGATTTGAATTCTTAAGTTTACAGGCAAAACCATACTGTACCCTTTTCACTAAAAAACAGATAACCAATCTCCATGCTGTATCAGAGAAAATGCGGGTTATTTGGGTAAGGTTTTTTGCCTTCATAAGAGATGCCTTTCAGGTTTCAGTGTATCATGTTTCCAATCTTCATTTGTATTAATACTTCAAAGACACATGTGTCTTCTGCAGCACTGTACAAAACCTTTTTTTATGTGCTAACAGCAGATCAAATACACAGCCAAAAGGTAAAAACGCAACAACATACGGTATTATTTTGCTTTTTACTTTAATCATTCGACTATTTCCTTGAATGTGAATGGAATGCACTCGAGTTATTATCTACCTTAAACAAGAAAGCCATTTTAACATTATCTAAAATATCTAGATGAGCCAACATCTGGCAGAACTGGCACACGAAAGTAACCTCACGTTGACCCTGTTTTGCCCAGTGAAAAATCTGTGAACAAAGTCTCTCTCCAATGTTGTTTTGCTCCCAACTCTCTGCTGGCTGCCTTCTTAACCATGGCACAAAGTCAGCTGTATGAATTACAGTGATCTGAATGTGCTCAGTTGAAGTACAAATCCATTACTTAGATGCAAAATGCGTGAACAGGTAATGAGAGAAGGTCATACCCACATTACTTGAGTAGGGACATGCTTGTGCATATTGTGCTGGAAAGTGTCCGGTTGCTGAAATTAAGCCAAAAGAACAAAAGCAACTTAGTATAGTGATACAGAGTGCTGGTCAGTTATGATTATATTATGGTTAATGTGTGCAGCAAGACATGTCAAGTGTCAAAGCACTGATTGTACTGACTCAACTACTTGAGTACACAGATATAGGTCATCCTGAGGGCACAAGTCTGGAGGAGACCTCAGATGCACTGCTTCCAGCATGCTAAGCAAGAAATCAGGGGCAGCATAACATGTAAGCAAGAGGATCTGTATTCATGGGAATGGCATCTGGAGGACTCTCAGTCAATGAGTGAAGCCTGTAAAGTTCACATCACAACACAACGAATGCAAGTTACATATGGAGGGGGGCATTTGTATGAAAACAAATTGTATGTAGGGATTGATGTGGATGTGTGGAACCTGAAAAATCACCTGTTTCCTGAAGTAATGCTGGGAGTCAGAATATAACTTTCTATATGACTGGTGAGTGTAGGGAAGTAGTGTCTCTGTCTCCATTCTGTGATGTTGGTGGTACATGAGACCTGCTGTGAGGAAACTTTATAGATGGAACATGAGCAGAAATGGAGAGAAACTGGCAGGCTATTCACACTTTGAATATAGCAGTACAGTGAACAGAGTTCTGAACTGCTGCCACCCAATGGCTTTCAGCTGTGTGTGCGCAGGACACAGGAGATGCATCTCACTGTACTAGAGAACTGATACTGCTCCATAAAGAAACATGTATTCAGGCTGTAGCTATAAAATGTTCAGTAGCCAGGTTCCCATGTAAGGCCCAGTGCACACCAAAAACCTCTAGCAGATCTGCAAAATGCTAGAGGTTTTTAATGCTAGAGGTTTTTGAAGCAGATTTCAGAGCGATTTTAGGCATGTTTATAGACGTTTTCTAAACATGCCTAGTGTTTTTTGGAGCGATTTTGTGTAGCAGATTACAAATATTGTTACAGTAAAAGCTGTTACTGAACAGCTTCTGTAACAAAAACGCCTGGAAAACCGCTCTGATCTAGTGTTTTCTGAGCTGTTTTCCACTGTCCTATACTTTAAAGGGGAACTGAAGAGAGAGGTATATGGAGGCTGTCCTGCTTATTTCCTTTTAATCAATACCAGTTGCCTGGCAGCCCTGCTGGTCTATTTCTCTGCAGTAGTATCTGATTAAAACCAGAAACAAGCATGCAGCTAGTCTTGTCAGATCAGACTTATAAGTCTGAACCACTGAAACACCTGATCTGCTGCATGCTTGTTCAGGGGCTATGGCTAATAGTATTAGAGGCAGAGGATCAGCAGGGCTGCCAGGCAACTGGTATTGTCTAAAAGGAAATAAACATGACAGCCTCCATATACCTCTCTCTTCAGTTCCCCTTTAACATTGAGGCAGAAACGCCTCAGAAATCTAAAAAATGCTGCAGCCCCTGAGTTTGCGTTTGTGGAAAAAACGAACCACTTTGGTGTGCACCAGCCCATTCACTTTCATTAGCCAATCGGTTTTCCCCCTGCAAGCGTTTTAAAAAACGCTTCAGAACCGCTCTGGTGTGCACCAGCTCTAACACATATACACAGAAGACATAACATGTATGTGTTATCCCAGATGGCAGAAAGAAAAATACTACTGTACATTGTTTAGGCGCACCCAAGCCAGTCTTTTGAGCTCACACTCACTGCTGCACTGCGCCTAACCTGGGTGCTGACATAGTCATAATGTTATTACGTCTATAGCAGTGCAGGGGGAATATCAGTGTAATTCAGGTGCCAGCGATAGCTAGACCCTAAATTACTTCTCCCTCCAAGTCGCTATGACTCAGAGGAGGAATAGTATTTAACGCCACCCAGAAATTCAGCAGCAGCAGAGTTAGCAATAATTCGGGTCAGCATGCGCCCAACTGACAAGTTGGCGAAACCATAGGTACTCTGGGCACACTCTCAAATTGCTGAGGGGATTTCAACGATGCTTATAATTGAGTACACAGTGGCACCAGACAGTACATAGACAGGAGGACTGTCTGCTGGGCACACTTATGCACCCCGCAGCAGTACACTCTGACAATGCACTCCTGCATGCATTATTACATAGCCACACACAAGTCTCTACATTCTATACATAAGGAACTAATAAAAATGCATGTCTATGTGCCTAACAAGCATGTATGCCTCAAACGTTTGTCACATGACACAGGCGCCCTGAGAGCTTAGACACAGAGAGGACAACCACAGCATGGAGAGAGGTAACGCTGCTGCCAACACTCTGCGTCCATCATCCCCAAATTGCATGTTGCAACTGCCGTGCTCCCGACCCACTGCCGACTGAGTAATCTCTTCCGTCCAGCATGATAAACCGATTCTAGCAATTTCGGACAATAACCGTTGGGCATTGTTTGCGTAAACGATTACTAGCAGATTAATTTACAGGGATCGAATCTGCCAGGTATCGATGGGTAAAATCAATAAGTGTATGGTCACCTTTAGGAAGGTAATTGGATCAATATGGCCCTAGCTAGACCAGAATATCCATGCGGTACACTGCAAAGCAATGTTGAAGTGACACTGAAGCAAAAAAAAAAAAAAAAAACTATGATAAAATGAATTGTATGTGTAGTGCGGATAATGAATACAACATTAGTAGCAAAGAAAATAGTCTCAATATTTGTATTTTCAGTTATGTAGTTGCTGTTATTTTATTTATTTTTTGTATAACATTCTCTAATATTTGCAACTTACACACTACACTCAGCATTTTAAATGATTTCACAGAGCAGGCTAATAAACTTTTGAACTTTGTTCTGCAGAAAGAAACAAAATACAGCGACAGACACTTGAGATAATAAGCTTCAGAAGACAGAGCTCTCTGTGACTTTGAAAGTACTGGAGCTCAGAAAAGCTCTTTTGCATAGATAACAACTGGCGTTTCTTAACTTTTCCTATACTGGAAACAATATTAGACTCATATCTCTGCTGTTAAAGGGACTCCGAGCAGTGCAGAAACTATGGAAAGATGCATATCATTTTAAAGCTCTCTGTCTCCTCTTTCCAATGATATATAAACCACCGGCCCACGCCTTTTAGTTTTCGCTATTTTCGTGATTGAAATTGCAGCGGCCGCGATTTCGATTGCGAAAATAGAGAAAACTAAAAGGTGCACGGCCGCGGTTTAGGTGTCGCCAGAAAGAGGAGAAAGAGAGCTTTAAAATGATATCCATCTTTCCATAGTTACATTGTATTACACAGGGCGACTTTTTCTGCTGAATGGAGCTGCTGACTTTGAGAAAAAGTCGCCCTGTGTAATACAATGTAACTATGGAAAGATGGATAGCATTTTAAAGCTTAAAGAATTTCATATGTCCTTTTTGTGGCACAGTAAATCAGACCCACTGTATTTTTACTGTGCTAGAAGTGACTCTGTTAGCAGATAACACTTTGCTTGCCCAATACCTACTTAGTTGTGAAGTAGAGAGAGTGTGTGTGTGTGTGTGTGTGTGTGTGTGTGTGTGTGTGTGTGTGTGTGTGTGTGTGTGTGTGTGTGTGTGTGCGTGCGTGCGTGCGTGCGTGCGTGCGTGCGTGCGTGCGTGTGTGTGCCGCACACACTTGCGAATCCAGAGAGAGAAGTAGAAAACATCTGCATCTTCCTTCCTGAGAGGTTATTTGTTAGACCGGAGAGTGTTGCCTAGCTATAAAACAGACATGGATTCTCTACTGGGGAATTTAATAAAGGATATGAACAGAAATCACATCCTATTTAGTCTACATCTGTCTAAAAAAAACCGTTAACACCATGCTGCATAACAAGAACATAGACGGGTTGATAAGGGAGCCCTACCTAGGGTGGAAATATTCTAATTGCTACACTGCTTGGTTTATTTTCTTCATTGGAGAACTATCATGTTACCGCTTTAAAATGTTGTTGCATATTACAGTACATTTCTTGTGTGTGATTTTTGCATATTGCAGCCAATAACCTATTCCCTGCCAGAGCAAACAGCCCTGAATAATACATCAGTTTGAGTTGGATGTGAAAGCTTGCTTCTGTGACTGGGTTTGTGGTTTATTCACGATGAACATCATGGATATTGTACTTACCTATGATATATAAACTATCACTTTCTGCTGAAGTCAATACATCCACACAGTAGTTTCGTCTGTCAAATTAAATTAAAAAAGTTAACTGGTATTAAGCTACATCTTAGCAGTGCTCAAAAAATCCTTCCAGGTTCATGTGCCGGGACTAGTCCTCATTCGCCAGCATCTATAGGTTCACGCCAGTACAGGGGTGGTAAGTAGGGATGATCAATAAGATGCAAATATTTCAGAGTTCATGCAGGATTATGTAAATTTTCATGCAAATGTATGCAGCTTGAAAATTGACCAATAAATTTAAACCTTGGTGAGCCTTAACTGGTCCATTTTCAAGATGCATACATTTGCATCCACATGTACATATTCCTGCATGAACTTGGAAATATTTGTATCTCACTGATCATTCATATGGTAATTGGATTACACAAGTAGATGAGAGAAGTAAGGGGAGTCAATGAGATGCATTCGATTATAAGTTTGTAGGAAGTGTATGATCTCAATAGTAAAGAATAGAAGTGGTGCCGTTTAAGCAATAAGTAAGTAAGCAGTACCAGCATTTTGCAAGTTTTTTTTATGCATAGCAGTCCTCCAAAGGAGTAGAGAAAGACACAAGATACAATTTGCTTGCTGAGTCCTGGATAACGATCCCAGGTCACAAAACGCTAGGAACAGTAAGACTAGTGGAAACCATGGTGACCATTTCCATTAGTGTCATCTGTATGCAGGACAATTTTTTTCCAGAGTACAATCGTCATTCTGACATTTTTTCTGTACTATACAGCTCCTATACTGCATAAATGGCACAGCAATTGCACCGCTATGTTATTTTCCCCACGAAAATTCCCCTCACATTTCTTTACTGATGCAAATTGCATATGCAAAAGGCACCAAAATTACAACGTATACCTTACAGATCACTTCCTGATCATGGCAGAATCACGGTGGTGGAAACTGGAAAGAAACACGAGCTCAACCTAATTGCGATCACGGTTCATAGTGGGAAAAAAGCCCTAATTGTACTACCTTGGTAAGAAAGCTTAGAAGTGGTGCAGTAAGCAAGCAGTATGTGTACAATATTGGTAATAAAGCTTAGAACTGGTGCAGTAAGTGTACAATCTTGGCAATAAAGCTTAGAAGTGGTGCAGTAGGTAAGCTGTGTGCGATGGCAGCTGTATAAACAAACACTTTTTACTCAACAGACCATATATTAGATCACTTTTACACTCTTTAAGAGACAACAAGCAAGATATTAAACTGTAGACTATGGGCTTGATTCACAAAGCGGTGCTAACTGTTAGCACGCCTGTGAAAACCCCCTTAGCACGTCTAAATGAGCTTTTCGCGCGCAAAACTTTACGCGCACACTGCACAGAGCGCAGGGCGCTCAGCGCAAAGTGCCCATTAAAGCCTATAAGACTTAGCGTGCGCATAGGACTTTGCGCGCGCAAAGTCCTATGCGTGATCTGATTGAGAAAATCGGTGCTAACCTACTTAGCCCCCTGGTTAGCGCGCCTAAAAACTTTAGACGTGCTAAGTAGGTTGGCACCGCATAGTGAATCAAGCCCTATGTAGTAATTATGACATGGCTTTCTAAATCTAAGACCATGCAAAGGAGTTTAAAAGAAGGATCTTATGCATATAACCAGACGTGTGAACTTCGGTCCACTTCACTATTACTTACCCACCCCCACTTACTAGGTTCTCTTTTGTCAGTTTTCTGTAAGTGTTCTGATTTATGGAGACCACACAGTCACTGGCCTGCCCCGAAATGTTGTATTTTGCATGAAGCTGTAACGATCGGTGTAACACAGAGAGGGTCTGATTACCGGTGAACTGCAGTATCACCGAGAATACAGAATATACCCGATTATTGATGATCTGCAGTATCACCGATAATCAGATATATCTACTAACCTCTGGACACCTGGGATATGCGAGTGTTGGTGCAACAGTAATACTTTGAGTACTGCACCTCAGGAGAAGGTACAGAAGCAGTAAGGAGTACTGCACAGAAGTAAGTTCCTTCCGTTGGCCTAGACTCTCCCGGAGGAGGGGCTAGGCTGAAAGTAGGAAGGACAGAGCGTGAGTGACACCAGTGAGAGGGTGTCACTAACAGGTCTGGGAACTGCCTCTAACAGTAAGGCCAGTTCTCGAGGTCGGGCTAGCCAGGTCGTTAACACACAGACAGATAAGGTACAGATTCAGGATACAGATACGGAGTCCAATGAACAGGCAGGGTTTGGCAACGGAGTCACAGAATAGCAAGGTACAGAATCAGGAGGCAAATACAGAGTCCAGGAACGAGCAGAGTTTGGCAACAGGATTTCAGAAATAGCAAGGTACAGAATCAGAGTTCAGAGGAATAGTCAGGCAGGCAAAAGGTCATAACAAATAATACAGTTCAATATTCCTAATGCTAAGGTGTGAGCTCCTTGATCATCAACACCTTTGGAAACTATGCTAGAACACAGAAACAGACGAGGTCTGAGTGCTACCACGTAGTGATCGCGACGCCAGACACCAGAGAAATGACCAGCACCCAGTATATATACTATAGCGCTCTCCAGCGCCACCCCTAAGTGCTGGACCAATGGAAGGTAGTAAAAATGTCTCTTCTCTGGCTGTCATATAAGCTCTGCCTCTCAGCGCGCACGCGCGTCCTTCTGAACCTGTGTGGACTAGCAGTCCCAGCCACACCAGACACGTTTTGCAATGTATCCGCTGATTCGGGCGCAGGGGCCGCCGCACTGCTCTCCAAGCAAGCGGCGGCTTCCCCGCGTCCAACCACAATGTCAGTAGTATTGCTATGCGCGCAATCCGCCGCATCCAACGCGGACTCCACCTCTCTGCCCATGCGGCATGCGGCGGTTTCTTCGCGTTGTGCCGCCATGTTGGACGCGGAAACAGCCACCTCACTCTGAGCACTTGCTGCGGCTTTTCCGCGTTTCCTCACAGAAGCTTATCCAAATGCATTGATTTGTTTAAGCAAAAACACATGTCTTTGCATTTGCATCTAACATGCTTGTACGCCCATAACGTTTGTGTGAACCATTTCACATATGAAAACATTTTCGTCATCAAGTCATCGTTTTCATTATCTGATCACATTCATTTTCAAAATATTTATATCATCAACAAACACACAGGCTAATAATATTATGCTAAACCGCAGACCAGTTTATTCATTAAATCAGTAAAAATATAGAAACGGTGATATGCAAAGTTCCGTAACCCTTTTATAAAATCTAGGGCTTTGTTCTAATTGTTGCCAATTGCAGTGATCCTGTAATGGGGTACAAAATAAATGATTAAGAAGCCTCAGGATCTCAGGACAATGACATATTATAAAATACTGAAATGTTATTATTTTTAATTAAGAACTGTAGCTGTAAGTTGCATATACAATTATCTAATAAATCTGTCTGCAAATAAACAGCAGTAGCCTTCAGGGCTTTCAATAGCATTGGTACCCCTCCCCTGCCAAGGCCTCCTGGGGACAGATGCTGCCCTCTGCCATCAACCATCATTTGTAAAGTTGCGTACATTCACAGCCTTGTATCTTCCTGAAAATTTTGCAAATATCTGCATTTTTACTCATCACAATTGTTCATTATATCATCTTTACTGCACAACAGTGAAATGAGAACATGACAAGCATACAAAAAGTTCAAGCAAAACACTAAAGCTGGGTTCACACGATGCACAATGGTGCATTCACAGCGTACCCCGAGTGGATTTCTGTGCCCCATCGTAGTGTCAGAAGAGATGCTCAATGCTGTGAATCCAGTCCGCCGCTGTCATCTTTGCCGTTATTTCAAATCTACTCACCTGTCTTCTCTTTCTTCCATCACTATTTGGTTCTTCCACTGCTGCTGGCACCACCACTAGGCTCCAGGACAAGCACCAGTTTATAGCTCAGAACCTCAGCAGAATCATAGGTCATCCATTAGATCGCAAAAGGCTAAAGGGAATCCTCCCTAGCAACAGGGGGGATTCTCATTCATCCACCATGAACCAATGAGAATCATTCCTGGTACTAGGGAGGATTCCCATTGGTCTTTTGCCAACCAATGGGAGCCCAATGCTTCTGCCGAGCTTGGAGCTTTATATCGGCAATTGTCCCCAAGCTCAGCAGTGGTGGTGGACCCAAATGGCTGCAGAAGACATAGAATACAGATGAGTAGATCTGGAACAGAGAGAGAAAGCAGCCTAGTGAGAGAACAGACACAGTCCTTACCCATAGGCTTGCACCGATTACATGGGCATCCACAGCGTATGCAGGCTACGGTAAAATTGTGCCCATCAGGAACGTGCACTCTGCTGTCCCTCTCACTCCACTTTAAGTGGAAAGTGTGAATGGATCCTATGCTTAACATAGTATCCGTTTAGACATCCACTTGCACCTGGCTAAATCGTAGCATTTTCTACTCTAGTAAGAACCGGCCCTAAGAGGGCCTCAGAAAGATCTTGAATTCTGTACAAAATAAAATTGTTTAAAAAGTCAGGACTAAAACTGATAAGCAAATATAGAAATAGAGTAAGAAAGGGCTGCATATTCCATTTAAGACCATATAAAGCAAGAGTTATCTTCGCATTCACATTTGTATGATTTCAGATAATACTTGATATTGAATGGAACAGCAGTAAGCAAAGAACACTCACACAAATAAAAGCATAGTGCTTAAGCCATTGTATATATCCAAGCACAAGAGTCATTTGGATGGAAAATCACTTATTCCCATAGAACAAAAGTATTAAGTGTTTAATAGTCAGCGTACTTTGGGAAATAGCTTTATACAGGAGTTTTCCATATCACAAAATAACCAGTATGAATATTAAAGATGGAGAAATAATGTTCAAGAGGAAAATAAAAGCAGGGCTCCAAAGAGTAGAAAAAAACACAAGACACACATACTGTACCTTAGACTAAACGTTGTTCTATTTCTCCATATACACTGCCATGAGAATGTAAACTAAAGCTATATGAGAAAATGGAAAAAAAACTCAGTTTTTGCCGGTGGGGTTATTCTTTAAAGCGATAGTGAACTTTTACTAAAGTGCGCTTAAAGGGGCATGAAACTCAACATTTTGCTCTAAAAGATCGATTACAGCATAAAGCCTACTAGGAAAAAAATTGGGAGCAGAATGGCATTCAAACAATTAGGGCGGGTAAGCAGATGGTTTCGACGCTCTGCGCCAGTCCCGGCATGGTAAATTTAGGGTTTTTGCGATCGATGGACCCCAATTACTTCTCCCATTTGGCTCACCCTGTGCCCAACTCAAAGGTGGCATATGCAGGGCCGGATTTGTACTCTTTACCGCCCAAGGCCTATTACCTCCAGCCGCCCCATGACAACAATGTGGTTAGGATAGGGTTATCGTGCATTGAAAAGGGGGGAGGTTAGAAATACTAATAGATCAGGTTATTAGGTTTAGGTACTTACAAAAAAAAGAAAAAAGTGCTTAGGAAAGCTTTTCCAGCTTCTGTGAAGCATGCATCTGAGATAAAGCATACTTTATAATAGGTCAGTTTAGACTTACCTGGTAAAGATGTTTCTAAACATCTCAGTGTACGGCAGGAAAAGGAGAGACTCCAGGCTCCTCCTCCAAGGGAAACACAATTGACAAGAAGTTTAAAAGGCCCCCACCCCCTGCTACCCTCAGTATATAGACAAGAAATCCGGCCAATGAGACACCCAAACATGACCCAGACTCCTGTCTACAGCTCAATCCACACCAAAACAGTGCAAAAAAAGTCAGGAAGAAAGGATAGAAGGCAGCATAGAGGGAGGGATGTAGTATGCCGTACACTGAGATGTTTAGAAACATCTTTACCAGGTAAGTCTAAACTGACCTTTCTCTAACCATCTCAGTGTACGGCAGGAAAAGGAGAGATAGGCAAGTAACCCCCTACTCACATGAGGGAGGGACTGCTGCCTGAAGCACCTTTCGACCAAAATGTTGGCCCTGACTGAAGAAGAGTCCCATCTAAAATGCATATCTGGACCAATCAGTCCTTAGTTCTGCCAAAAAAGCTTATCGCTTCAATTCTCTGTAGATTGAAAATAATGCAAGGCTGACAAGCGCAAGGCCAACAAAGCCTATGCGAATGAACGCAAGGCCAACAAAGCCTATGCGAATGAACGCAAGGCCAACAAAGCCTATGCGAATGAACGCAAGGCCAACAAAGCGTATGCGAATGAACGCAAGGCCAACAAAGCCTATGCGAATGAACGCAAGGCCAACAAAGCCTATGCGAATGAACGCAAGGCCAACAAAGCCTATGCGAATGAACGCAAGGCCAACAAAGCCTATGCGAATGAACGCAAGGCCAACAAAGCCTATGCGAATGAACGCAAGGCCAACAAAGCCTATGCGAATGAACGCAAGGCCAACAAAGCCTATGCGAATGAACGCAAGGCCAACAAAGCCTATGCGAATGAACGCAAGGCCAACAAAGCCTATGCGAATGAACGCAAGGCCAACAAAGCCTATGCGAATGAACGCAAGGCCAACAAAGCCTATGCGAATGAACGCAAGGCCAACAAAGCCTATGCGAATGAACGCAAGGCCAACAAAGCCTATGCGAATGAACGCAAGGCCAACAAAGCCTATGCGAATGAACGCAAGGCCAACAAAGCCTATGCGAATGAACGCAAGGCCAACAAAGCCTATGCGAATGAACGCAAGGCCAACAAAGCCTATGCGAATGAACGCAAGGCCAACAAAGCCTATGCGAATGAACGCAAGGCCAACAAAGCCTATGCGAATGAACGCAAGGCCAACAAAGCCTATGCGAATGAACGCAAGGCCAACAAAGCCTATGCGAATGAACGCAAGGCCAACAAAGCCTATGCGAATGAACGCAAGGCCAACAAAGCCTATGCGAATGAACGCAAGGCCAACAAAGCCTATGCGAATGAACGCAAGGCCCACAAAGCCTATGCGAATGAACGCAAGGCCAACAAAGCCTATGCGAATGAACGCAAGGCCAACAAAGCCTATGCGAATGAACGCAAGGCCAACAAAGCCTATGCGAATGAACGCAAGGCCCACAAAGCCTATGCGAATGAACGCAAGGCCAACAAAGCCTATGCGAATGAACGCAAGGCCCACAAAGCCTATGCGAATGAACGCAAGGCCAACAAAGCCTATGCGAATGAACGCAAGGCCAACAAAGCCTATGCGAATGAACGCCAGGCCCACAAAGCCTATGCGAATGAACGCAAGGCCCACAAAGCCTATGCGAATGAACGCAAGGCCCACAAAGCCTATGCGAATGAACACAAGGCCCACAAAGCCTATGCGAATGAACGCAAGGCCCACAAAGCCTATGCGAATGAACGCAAGGCCAACAAAGCCTATGCGAATGAACGCAAGGCCCACAAAGCCTATGCGAATGAACGCAAGGCCAACAAAGCCTATGCGAATGAACGCAAGGCCAACAAAGCCTATGCGAATGAACGCAAGGCCCACAAAGCCTATGCGAATGAACGCAAGGCCAACAAAGCCTATGCGAATGAACGCAAGGCCAACAAAGCCTATGCGAATGAACGCAAGGCCAACAAAGCCTATGCGAATGAACGCAAGGCCAACAAAGCCTATGCGAATGAACGCCAGGCCCACAAAGCCTATGCGAATGAACGCAAGGCCCACAAAGCCTATGCGAATGAACGCAAGGCCCACAAAGCCTATGCGAATGAACGCAAGGCCCACAAAGCCTATGCGAATGAACGCAAGGCCCACAAAGCCTATGCAACAACAACAACAACAACAAATAACATTTGTAAAGCGCTTTTCTCCCGTGGGACTCAAAGCGCATAAGCATGGCTCCGACCATCGTGGTACAGGGGAAGAATTTTATAAATCTGGAAATGCCAGGCTAAACAGGTGGCTTTTCAGTCTGGATTTGAATAGCTCCAGGGATGGTGCTGTCTTTACTGGGTGTGGTAGGGAGTTCCAAAGAGTAGGGGCAGCATGACAGAAGGCTCTGTCTCCAGATTTTTTGAGGTGCACTCTGGGAGTGACCAAGTTTATAGAACTTGCTGATCTGAGGTTGTGAGAGGTGTGGTGCAGCTTCAGCAAGTCCTTCATGTATCCAGGGCCCAGATTGTGCAGGGATTTGAATGTCAGCAGTCCAATCTTGAAGAGTATTCTCCATTCTACTGGTAGCCAGTGCAGTGAGCGAAGGATCGGTGTAATGTGACAGTGGCGAGGCTGGTTTGTTAGCAATCTGGCAGCAGCATTCTGCACTAATTGCAGGCGACGCAGGTCTTTTTTGGGGAGGCCAGCATAAAGGGCATTGCAGTAGTCCAGCCGTGATGTGATGAAGGCGTGGACTAGGGTTTGAAGATCCTCTGGGGGAATCAGATGTTTAATCTTTGCAATGTTCTTCAGATGAAAGAAGGAAGATTTAACTACAGATGAAATTTGGTTTCTGAAACTCAATTCCCCATCGATTAGTACGCCAAGGCTACGCACAAGGTTGGAGCTGTTTATGTCTGAATTCCCAATCCTGATTGGTGTTGCTTTAGGATAGAGCTGTTTTGATGGCGAGCACTGGCTTTGGACAAACAGGACCTCAGTTTTGTCAGCATTCAGTTTCAACCAGTTATCATTCATCCATGCCTGAAGCTCAGCTAAGCAAGAGTTTATTTTTGGGGTAGGGTCTGTTCCACCAGGTTTGAAGGACAGGTATAGCTGTGTGTCATCGGCGTAGCAGTGGTACGTCAGGCCATGTCGTTGGATAAGTGTACCGAGTGGCAACATGTAGATTGCAAACAGCAGAGGGGATAGGATTGATCCTTGTGGCACTCCGAATTGTAGAGGTGCAGGTTTGGACATTATAGGTCCTAGGGATACTCTCTGTGTTCTGTCAGTCAGGAATGATCTGAACCACTGGAGGACTGATCCACTGATGCCACAGTACTCCTGCAGTCTGTTAAGCAGGATTTCATGGTCAACTGTATCAAAAGCAGCTGAGAGATCCAACAGGATTAGGATGGAGCATTCCCCTCTGTCCCTTGCCATGAGCAGATCGTTGCAGACTTGGATGAGGGCTGTTTCACAGCTGTGGTGTTTCTTAAAGCCAGATTGTAGAGGGTCCAGGATGTTGTTTACTGACAGCCTGGTTTCAAGTTGCAGATAGACAGCCTTTTCAATAACTTTACCTAAGAAGGGGAGGTTGGAGACAGGTCTGTAGCTGCTCATAGCATCTGGATCCATGGAAGGTTTTTTGAGAAGGGGCTTGATGATTCCTTCTTTTAGAGAGGTAGGAAACCTCCCTGCTTGCAGAGAGCAATTTACTATTTTGTGAAATGCTGGACCAAGCAGGTCAGGGCATTTCAGCATATGTTTAGTTGGTCCAGGGTCCAGGTCGCGGGTTGTCTGGCGGAGACGACAGAGGGTGTCTGAGATCTCTTCCTCACTAATACTTTTGAAATCAGTCCAGGGTGTTAGGTTGTTTTTGCAGCTATTTCCATTAGTTGCATGAGTCTTGGGTGCTGTGGACTGAATGAGAGACCGAATAGAAGATACTTTGTCAGCAAAGTAGCAGGCAAATTTCTCACATAGCTCCTTTGAGGGAGTTATAGTGGGTTTTAGACAGGATGGATTACATAGTCTATCAACTGTGCGGAATAGTTGGGCTGGTCTGTTGGCGGCCTTTGCGATCTCCTGTGATAGGTAGGAGGATTTTTTCTTGGTGATCGCATTTTGGTAGCTTTCGCGGTGAGAGACAAGGGTGTGTTTATCTTTTGAATTCTGAGATTTTCGCCACTTCCTTTCTAGTCTGCGCACTTCTTTCTTTAGGTCCTTTAGTGAGCTGTCAAACCACCGTGCATGGTGAAGTGGTGTAGATCGTTTGATGCGAACTGGAGCGAGGGCGTCATAGGCAGATGACACTGCATGGTTGTAAATCAGGACCATGGAGTCTGGGTCTGCGCAATGATTGGTTAATGCGTCGAAGTTGAGGATATTCTGAACGTGCTGGGGTGAGACATCTTTCAGTGAACGGTATTTTATGAGTTCTTTCCCTCTGTGTTTTATCGCTGGTGCTGTCAGAGAGAAGTGGATGGTGTGGTGGTCTGACCATACCACTGGGTTTATATCCATGTGTGATATTAAAAGTCCGGAATGAAATATAAGATCCAGGGTGTGCCCTTTCGTATGGGTGGGGAGGTTGATAGCCTGAGAGAAACCCAGTTCATTCATTATGAGAAGTAGTTCACTTCCTAGCTGGGAGTCGTGATCATCCACCCATGCATTGAAGTCTCCCAGGATGATCCATCTAGGGTGTTCCACTGTTACGCAGGATAAGAGTTCAGATATTTCCTTAAGAAAGGCTGGACCATTTTTTGGGGGGCGGTATATGAGCAATATGTTGATGTTTACTTCTGCTGACAGTTGAGCTGCAATACATTCAAAGGTTTCAGTGGGGCCTATGGGCAGGGGCCTTATGTTCAAGGAGGATCTGAAGCATATGGCAACCCCCCCACCCTTGCCGACTTGTCTCTCACAGTGCAAGATTGAATAATTGGTCGGCACGGTTGCTTCAAGAGTTGGGCCTGCATGCTTCCCAAGCCAGGTCTCTGTCAAAAAGGTCAAATCAGAGAGCTCTATTAGGTCATGTATAGTTGCAGTCTTATTATTTATCGATCTGGCATTGCAGAGTGTAGCTTTGATTAAGCTTTTCTGAGGGCAAATATGTTTTTTATACTTGGATCCACTACCTCTCCGCCCCCTTCTGCATTTCCTGAGTATCCCAAAGGATTTTAAGAGTAGAGCCAGAGAGGTGTTAATTTGTAATTGATTCTTGGGAGGGCATGCAGAGAAAAGGTCCTTTGATGAGTATTTGTATGTTGACATTAGAGACAATAGACTTGTTCAGATAGCTTGTACTTCTGGAGTCCTGCTGGGATCAAAGGGGGTCTGTGCAAAATCCTTTCATTCCTACACAGAGTTGGATCATAGATTTATTTTAAGTAAAGTTCCTTGTTTTAGAAGATAAATGATAACATAAATGTGGAAAATAGTCACTTGGTGCATATGCGAATGAACGCAAGGCCAACAAAGCCTATGCGAATGAACGCAAGGCCCACAAAGCCTATGCGAATGAACGCAAGGCCAACAAAGCCTATGCGAATGAACGCAAGGCCAACAAAGCCTATGCGAATGAACGCAAGGCCAACAAAGCCTATGCGAATGAACGCAAGGCCAACAAAGCCTATGCGAATGAACGCAAGGCCAACAAAGCCTATGCGAATGAACGCAAGGCCAACAAAGCCTATGCGAATGAACGCAAGGCCAACAAAGCCTATGCGAATGAACGCAAGGCCAACAAAGCCTATGCGAATGAACGCAAGGCCAACAAAGCCTATGCGAATGAACGCAAGGCCAACAAAGCCTATGCGAATGAACGCAAGGCCAACAAAGCCTATGCGAATGAACGCAAGGCCAACAAAGCCTATGCGAATGAACGCAAGGCCAACAAAGCCTATGCGAATGAACGCAAGGCCAACAAAGCCTATGCGAATGAACGCAAGGACAACAAAGCCTATGCGAATGAACGCAAGGCCAACAAAGCCTATGCGAATGAACGCAAGGACAACAAAGCCTATGCGAATGAACGCAAGGCCAACAAGCCTATGCGAATGAACGCAAGGCCAATAAGCCTATGCGAATGAACGCAAGGCCAACAAGCCTATGCGAATGAACGCAAGGCCAACAAGCCTATGCGAATGAACGCAAGGCCAACAAGCCTATGCGAATGAACGCAAGGCCAACAAGCCTATGCAAATGAACGCAAGGCCAACAAGCCTATGCGAATGAACGCAAGGCCAACAATCGTCTGCAAAATGAAAGCAAAGCTATCAAGCGTCTGCAAAATGAAAGCAAAGCTATCAAGCGTCTGCAAAATGAAAGCAAAGCTATCAAGCATCTGCAAAATGAAAGCAAAGCTATCAAGCGTCTGCAAAATGAAAGCAAAGCTATCAAGCGTCTGCAAAATGAAAGCAAAGCTATCAAGCGTCTGCAAAATGAAAGCAAAGCTATCAAGCGTCTGCAAAATGAAAGCAAAGCTATCAAGCGTCTGCAAAATGAAAGCAAAGCTATCAAGCGTCTGCAAAATGAAAGCAAAGCTATCAAGCGTCTGCAAAATGAAAGCAAAGCTATCAAGCGTCTGCAAAATGAAAGCAAAGCTATCAAGCGTCTGCAAAATGAAAGCAAGGCTATCAAGCGTCTGCAAAATGAAAGCAAAGCTATCCAGCGTCTGCAAAATGAAAGCAAAGCTATCCAGCGTCTGCAAATGAAAGCAAAGCTATCAAGCGTCTGCAAAATGAAAGCAAAGCTATCCAGCGTCTGCAAATGAAAGCAAAGCTATCAAGCGTCTGCAAAATGAAAGCAAAGCTATCAAGCGTCTGCAAAATGAAAGCAAAGCTATCAAGCGTCTGCAAAATGAAAGCAAAGCTATCAAGCGTCTGCAAAATGAAAGCAAAGCTATCAAGCGTCTGCAAAATGAAAGCAAAGCTATCAAGCGTCTGCAAAATGAAAGCAAAGCTATCAAGCGTCTGCAAAATGAAAGCAAGGCTATCAAGCGTCTGCAAAATGAAAGCAAGGCTATCAAGCGTTTGCAAAATGAAAGCAAGGCTATCAAGCGTTTGCAAAATGAAAGCAAGGCTATCAAGCGTTTTCAAAATGAAAGCAAAGCTATCAAGCGTCTGCAAAATGAAAGCAAAGCTATCCAGCGTCTGCAAATGAAAGCAAAGCTATCAAGCGTCTGCAAAATGAAAGCAAAGCTATCCAGCGTCTGCAAATGAAAGCAAAGCTATCAAGCGTCTGCAAAATGAAAGCAAAGCTATCAAGCGTCTGCAAAATGAAAGCAAAGCTATCAAGCGTCTGCAAAATGAAAGCAAAGCTATCAAGCGTCTGCAAAATGAAAGCAAAGCTATCAAGCGTCTGCAAAATGAAAGCAAGGCTATCAAGCGTCTGCAAAATGAAAGCAAGGCTATCAAGCGTTTGCAAAATGAAAGCAAGGCTATCAAGCGTTTGCAAAATTAAAGCAAAGCTATCCAGCGTCTGCAAATGAAAGCAAAGCTATCAAGCGTCTGCAAAATGAAAGCAAAGCTATCCAGCGTCTGCAAATGAAAGCAAAGCTATCAAGCGTCTGCAAATGAAAGCAAGTCTTGCGAGCCTATGCACATGAAAGCAAGGTTAACAAGCATATGCAAATAAATGCTAATGAATGCAAATAATTGCAAATGAATGCAAATGAATGCAAGGCTGACAATCTTCTGTAAATTGAAGCAAAGCTATCATGCATATGTAAATAAAAGCAAAGCTGACAAGTATATGCAAATAAATGCAAGGCTTAACAAGCCTCTGCAAAAGAAATCAAGTCTTGCAAGCCTATGCAAAATGAAAGCAAGGCTAACAAGCATATGCAAATAAAATCTAGGTTAACAAGTCTCAGCAAATTATAATCTGCACACAAATGCAAATCAGGGGACCACCTGAAATTATTCAGAGATTTGTTGGGTGAAAGTTTCTCTACCCCTAATTCTGCCAATCAACTTTATTCCTGTGCAGGCTTGACCAGCTAATTTGTTATAATCCCGGGGAAGCCTATTGTTGCAATGGCAACATTCCATCTTCATCCAGTCCTGCATCTATTGCTTGCTTGTTTGGACACAGGAGAAGAAATAGCACAAAACATACAAGGGAAACCACTCTAATCTCAGCCATGTAAATGCATTTCCCCAGCAAATAATTATCAGTCCCCATAGCTAGCATGTAACAATCCTATGCAAATGCTAGACCTGAAAATTACTTCTGTAAACTCACAGGAATAGGATCAGGGGTAAGGGCTTTTAGCAATCGCTGAGCCCCATCTGGAGAAAAGAGAAACTTAGGGATTCTAATCTTTCTACTGTCCCCTCAGATTCTCCCCCCCCCCCAAGCAAATACATGGTAAACGCTACATCACCGTGTTGTCTGCCGACAGAGGATCCGCCATGACTTGCAACAGCAACCGCTCAGGCGGCGTCTCTGTCTCCTCCATTATACTGGAGTGATCCGGAAGTACCACATCCTTAAGCTTCTGCTGTGATCACTTCCTACGGCTGCTGGAGGACGGCGTTGTCCATATACAAAAATCTTGGCGCCGTCTCATCCTAGCCGTCTCCCCCTTGTCACTGTGCACCCGCGTGCACTCACCGCTCAAACTGCCCACCTGGCCGGGCTAAGTGAGATCATCAGCGACCCTTCAGGCTATCGAAGGGGGGAGATTCCCAGTGTCATAACACACACAGACATGATGACCACCTGGGAACAGAAGCACTATGTCTAACTATTGCAGGCAGGATAAACTTCCCAACGCCTGATCACAGGCCAGGATGGGATCTTATCCCAAACAAACTGCTCTGCATAGCTACACAAAGTCGCCAAATAGATAAATAAACTACAGCTGTCAACTGTGTCCTCGGCAGGCCGGAAACACAAGATACTGAGGGTAGCAGGGGGTGGGGGCCTTTTAAACTTCTTGTCAATTGTGTTTCCCTTGGAGGAGGAGCCTGGAGTCTCTCCTTTTCCTGCCGTACACTGAGATGGTTAGAGAAATAAAAATACAGCAATCAAATGCAATGACAGCTTTCATAGCAGACAAACTGTACTTTAGGAACTGGTAATTTGTAAACAGATGATATTACCTGTGTACAAAAGCAAGCATGATAATCTGGGTAATAAATGGGATAATATTGGTAATAAAGTAGAAAAACTTGTAGTTTCTCGCACTTTAAAATGTCTTGTTTGTTTAAAATTGTTTTGTGATCAATAATACAACATAAGTGCATACCTTATTTTACCAAATTTTAAAATGGTTTTACACTCTGCCATATACTGTTAAAATACTTTCTCCATAGTCCTTATTGGTTATCATCTGTGTGACTCATGAGGGCCACATTGTAATGGCTGTAATTACAATGACTGAGTCTGAGCATCTCCAAAGCAAAAGGTTTTGTAAGGTGTTTAGTGTGCTAAGAAAGAACAACTGGTGAACTGATGACAGAGTCATAGTGCCCAAAGCTCAATGATACAATGGCCTCAATTCACTAAGCTTATCTCCTGTCTTTAATAACTCTTCTAGAGTTGTTACCATGGTGATAAGGCATGTAGTATTCAGGAAACATTTTACCTCAGGCAAGCCTAAAGTTAACTCTTCTGTCTTTAAATTAACTCTCCAATCCTTAAAATAACTCCAGAGATTAAAGACAGGCTGTTAATTAGCTGCATGTGAAAATAACTACAGAGGAGGTAAATTAACTACAGAGGAGGTAAATTAACTACAGAGGAGGTAACTTAAAGAGACTTCGTAACAAAAATTGCATCCTGTTTTTTATCATCCTACAAGTTCCAAAAGCTATTCTAATGTGTTCTGGCTTACTGCAGCACTTTGTACTATCACAGTCTCTGTAATAAATCAAATTATCTCTCTCTTGTCAGACTTGTCAGCCTGTGTCTGGAAGGCTGCCAAGTTCTTCAGTGTTGTGGTTCTGCTATGAACTTCCCCTTCCAGGCCCCTATATGCACACTGCCTGTGTGTTATTTAGATTAGAGCAGCTTCTCTCTTATCTTTTACAAGCTGGATAAATCGTCCTCTGAGCTGGCTGGGCTTTCACATACTGAAGAATTACAGACAAGGGCAAAGCTGTTTGCAGGAAGAAAAGAGCAGCCTGAAACTTCAGTGCATTAGAGATGCAGGGGGAAAGAAACACACAAATGATCTCTTGAGATTCAAAAGGAAGGCTGTATACAGCCTGCTTGTGTATGGATGTATTTTCTATGTGTGGACATACTGTACATCAACCTACTTCCTGTTTTGGTGGCCATTTTGTTTGTTTATAAACAAACTTTTTAAAACTGTTTTTAACCACTTTTAATGAGGCGGGGAGCGGCGAAATTGTGACAGAGGGTAATAGGAGATGTCCCCTAACGCACTGGTATGTTTACTTTTGTGTGATTTTAACAATACAGATTCCCTTTAAGGAATGAAGAGGTAAGATAACTCTCTTACGTGTGGAGGTAAGTTTTCTCTTGCCTTATTATCTCTAGCATGATCTTAGTGAATTGAGGCCATAGTGTGTGAGGGGTGATGTCTGGTCTGCATTGTCTGGTTCCTCACAACCGCTACTATGACACAAAATACTGAAATAATTAAAGTTGCCCATAACAGAAAGGAGGCAGAACACACAGTGCATTGTGGTTAGCTGCATATGAAGCCATAACACTGCAAGCTAGTTAAAGTTTCCCTTGCTCACTGCTGAAAACATCTAAAATAGGCAAGTAAGTATCAGAACTGGATCATAGAGCAAAGGAAGAAGGTGGCCTCTTTTAGATCATGTGTATGCCTGGTCATCTGTGCATTATATATATGTAGGATGTGCAGTAGAACAAGTCCAATCCACAGAGGGCTCACCTTAAAACTTACAGGATCGCCCCCTTATGTCTTGGTACCAGTTACCAAAGGAAACCTTTAGAGGTCATGTGCCTAAAGGGTCAGGGTTTTTTTGTGAAACAAGGGGGCTAAAAAGCATTTTAGGCAGGTGATTTTACTGGTCCATGTGTTTATTAGGGTATGTGAGTATCGGACTAGCTTCAGAGATACACTTCCAACAAAACCCTAACTGGAATATTCAAGTCTTAAAACTGCCCTTTCCACTCTCAACTTTACTGCCATAGCTAGTATGTGCTTAACTAGCAAGAAACTCTTGTTCATGAGGTTCACGCCTTCTGCTGCTGCACATTAGATGGATTTGTAGATGTGCAACCAGCTTACATCCGGACTGTATTACATACATTACACATAGTGGACACTGGAAACCATGATCATGATCATAACCATATAATGAATAAAGTGTACTCCAGGAACAAACTGGGCAGTTGTCAAGGGCCCCAGAGCCAGTGCACAAGTCCAACCAGACCTCCCATCAAGTTTATAGTGTTCCCCCAGGGCCCCTGCAGAGTGTTCTCAGTGGAACAAAATCACCTTTTTGGTCAGAGCGCTCCTCCTTCAGACTGTGTGCTTCCATCATTATCCTGCAGGTGCCTTTTCTCTCTCCAGCAGTATGGTGAGTGCATACATGCTGCTGGGTCAAGGAGGAAGAAGAGGCCGGACAGGTGCAGCTCCACTGCACACTCTCTACAGGGGCCCCAGGGACAGGGCCGTGCAGAGGATCCGTAAGGGGGGGTGCTCAAATTTGAAAAAGGGGCCCTAATCGATCAATTATGCTAAATTGTGTATGTAACACCTCTTCTCCAGAAAGCATTATGCAGTCTTAACCCCCCTCCCTCCCCCACACACCTTTATAGAAGTATCAGGCAGACTTTGTGTCTTCTTCCAACAAACTCCTTTGGCGCCACCACCCTCAAATCAGCAGTCATAGGTGCCCACTATTAGAGTGGGCACAGTGGAGCCTGATGTAGGCACTGACTCAGCTTTCATTACTGGGACCTCTGTCCCTCTAGATCAGCACCCAAGCTTCTTTTCAGGCAAAGAAGCAGTGGTTGGTGGTTGACAATATGCAGTGGTTGCTAAGCATTAGTAGATGCAAAACTGCAGTAAGTGCCAAGGTGCAGTGGGTGCCCAGATGCAGTGGGTGGTAAGACGCAAAGGTCCAGTTTATGCTAAGTTACAGTGGGTGCCAAGGTGCCAAAGTACAGTCCGTGTCAAGCTGCTGTGGGTACCAAGGTCCAGTTTGTATTGGGTGTTTATTTGCAGTGGGTGCTATGCTGTATTGGGTGCTGAATGAGTAGCAGATGGTGATAAACAATAGTGGGTGTCATGTGAGTGCTAATTGGTACAGGGATCCATGTGAGTTTTGGACATGAGTGAGTAGGGAGTGCCATGTGTGGTCTGGATGTGTGTCATGGGAGAGTACTGAGTCTCATATGGGTTCAGACCATGGGTGGGTACTGGGTACTATTTGGGTGCTGGGAGTGAGAGGTCACTGTGGGTACTGCTATGAATGACATAGTTGCTGCTAGGGGAATAGGGATGGTCGGAAATGCCAATTTCTGATTCCGCGGTAAATCCGCATTCCGCCATTGCCAATTACCGATTCCGCTTTCCGCTACCAATTTCCGCATTCCAATGCGGAATTCCCGTAGGAAATCACGGAAATTCCACCCGACTTTAACATCGATTTTCTCAAAAACTATAAGGTCTTTTTGAAAACTTTTTTTGGCATCTTGTTCACGAGATTCTGTATAATAAACCCTGCAAATTTGTTGTTTCTAGGACTTACGGGGGCTTTTCTATT
Organism: Hyperolius riggenbachi; assembly: GCF_040937935.1. Classification (NCBI taxonomy): domain Eukaryota; kingdom Metazoa; phylum Chordata; class Amphibia; order Anura; family Hyperoliidae; genus Hyperolius; species Hyperolius riggenbachi. The sequence continues at coordinate 305,394,335 of NC_090648.1, forward strand.
AACCACTAAAGTCGGCGGATTTTTACTGTAATGTACAGGTATAATGCAGAAAATAGGGAGATGCGGATTTTCTGCATTTTACATTACAGTAAAAATCCGCCAACTTTAGCGGTTAATAGCAAAGCCCCCGTAAGTCCTAGAAACACCAAATTTTCAGGGTTTATTAAACAGAATCTTGCGAACAAGATGCAAAAAAAGTTTTCAAAAAGACCTTATAGTTTTTGAGAAAATCGATGTTAAAGTTGGGTGAAATTTCCACGATTTCTGCACTTGCATTACCGATTTCCGCATTCCGATGCGGAAATGCAATTTCCGCTCGGAATTTCGGAAATTGCATTTCTGCGGAATTCGAATGAGCATCCTTATAGGGGAGGTAGAGGTCAGTGTGGTTGCTGGGGGAGGTAGAGGTCAGTGTGGGTGCTGGGGGAAGGGTAGGTCACTGTGAGTTCTGTGGAAGGAAGAGGTCAGTATGAGTGCTGGAGGAAGGGGAGGTCACTGTGGGTGCTGGGAGAGGTCATTGTAGTTATTGGAGGACCAAGTAGTTGTGGATGCTGTGTGTTGTGAGAGATCACTGTGAGCGCTGGCTATGGAAGAGGTCACTGTAGGTGCTGCTTTTGGAATGGGAGGTCCCTGTCAGTGCTGCAGGGGACAGGAGGGTAGCCTCTGGGGGAGGGAAAAATCACTGTGAGAACTAGGGGAGGGATAGGTCAGTGTGGGTGCTGGGGTAGGCAGGATCACTGCTAGAGTTGGGGAAGGAGAGGTGATTGTGGGTGGTAGGTGAAGGGGAGAGGTCACTGTGGGTGGTGGGGAGGGAGAGGTCACTGTGGGTGGTGGGGAGGGAGAAGTCACTGTAGGTGCTAGGTGGAGGGAGAGGTCACTGTGGGTGCTAGGTGGAGGGAGAGGTCACTGTGGGAGAGAGAGGTCACTGTGGGTGCTGGTGGAGGGAGAGGTCACTGTGGGTGCTAGGTGGAGGGAGAGGTCACTGTGGGTGCTAGGTGGAGGGAGAGGTCACTGTGGGAGGGAGAGGTCACTGTGGGTGCTGGTGGAGGGAGAGGTCACTGTGGGCGCTAGGTGGAGGGATAGGTCACTGTGGGTGCTAGGTGGAGGGAGAGGTCACTGTGGGTGCTAGAGGGAGGGAGAGGTCACTGTGGGTACTGGGGAAGGGAGAGGTCACTGTGGGTGCTAGGTGGAGGGAAAGGTCACTGTGGGTGCTAGGTGGATGGAAAGGTCATTGTGGGTGCTAGGTGGATGGAAAGATCATTGTGGGTGCTAGGTGGATGGAGAGGTCATTTTGGGTGCTAGGTGGAGGGAGAGGTCCCTGTGGATGCTAGGTGGAGGGAGAAGTCCCTGTGGGTTCTAGGTGGAGGGAGAGGTCACTGTGGGTGCTGGGGGAGGTAGAGGTCAGTATGGGTCCTAGGTGGAGGGTGGGGTCAGTATGCCACACTAGGATTCCTGTACAGGCTTCTTCACCTGAAAGTGTCCCCGGCGGGGCGGAGCCTATCGTGGGTGGGCGGGGCTTATCACGGTAGGGGCGGGGCTTCTTTTGCACGACCAGAGGGGCCTTTTTTGAAGATTTAAGAAGGGGGGAGTGCCTGGGCACCCAGAGCACCCCCCTCTGCACGTGCCTGCCTAGGGAACCACTATTCACTGGGAGGGTAGTGACCCGAGGGTTCCATCAGCCACCTCTTGGGGCCCTAATACTATCGAAGGGGGGGTGGGGAGATCACCCTAATGTTACATTGAATTGCCGGGGGGGGGGTTGGTTGTGGTTCAAGTCAGGGGGCATTATGGCTTGAACCAATGTATTGCATTAAGAGAAAAAAAAAAAGATAACTGTATTACGCACCATAGTCCGACACAAAAATATTTCTTAGTATAAAAAATATATCACAAGACACACTTATAACCTACACAGGAATACATCTCAAGACAATAAAACACAGACATATAAGTCTTAGCGACCTAATGTATTGCGGAAGACGAAGAAACCGTTATCTACCATCTTGCATCCCCTTAATGAAAGCGAACGAGGCAATTCTGGTGCATGCTCACTACAGGCTGTAAACAGGCAAGGCCTGTAGAAAAGGGGGTGGACTGTACGTGATAATTTCCCACAATCCTCTGTGCACTTGGCAAGGATAAAAGACTGAGGCCCTGTTTTGGGGGGAAGCAGAGCAATGACTGGGTAGGATGGAAATTAAAAAAAACAAAAACCTGCTGTGACATCAATATAACTATTAATTCAGTGCAGGGATATACAATTCATTTTACACACCACACACGCTTTAACTAAATGAAAAATGGAAATCTTACACTAAGGAGATTAAAATAAAGTATCATGTTGTCAGCACAATCTTGTATTAGGCGAATAAAAAATCCCAGTTTAGACAAGACGAGAACATTTATATTGTGCTTTTTCTCCTGGCGGACTTAAAGCATCAGGGCTGCAGCCACTAGAGCACACTCTATAGGCAGTAGCAGTGTTAGGGAGTCTTGCCCAAGGTCTCCTGACTAAATAAGTGCTGGCTTACTGAACAGGAAGAGCCGAGATTCGAGCCCTGATCTTCTGTATCTGAGGCAGAGCCCTTAACCAGTATACTATCCAGCCACCAATTGTACATGTTGAACAGGGGCGTAACCATAGCCAAGACCCCCGCTGCTGCATCTTCATGACATGCAGGGACGAAAGACGCAGGATGATTGGCTATATGCCATTTATACACTGAAGACGACCTGTTCCACTGCCAAAAGCAGGTAATGTATAAGGTTCCGCTGCTGCTCTGCATTACGTACAAGAATGCCCCCCACACAGACACACACACACACTCACAGTGGCATAGCAATAGGGGTTGCAGAGGTCTCCACCGCACTGGGCCCCCTAGGCCAGTGGGGCCCTGTAGAACCCTCCCTCAACTACATTAACTCTCTATTGGTCCTGTGCTGGTAATAATCACTTCTATAGATGTTTTAAACAGTAGTGATCATTAACCACTTGCCGACCGCACACTCATACTGTGCGGCGGCAAAGTGGTAGCTGGAGGACCAGGTGCCTCCCTAATTGATCAGGAAAGGCCGCTCGCGCGACCGGCCGTTTCCTGTTAGATCACGGAGCGGGTCTCCGTGAATAGCCTGCGAGCCGCTGACTAAATGTAAACGTAGGAGACGTATGTCTCCTTTGTTTACATTGTACGGCGCTGCTGTACGGCGCATTGTACGGAGCATTGAACGGCGCTAAGGCAGATCGGCGATAGATGTGACAGGGGACAGCCTGTCACTGGCTGCACAGGACGGATAGCGTCCTGTGCAGCCCCGATCACCAGGGGGGAGCAGGTAGGAGAGGGAGGGGGGAATTTCCTGCAGACCGGAGCGATCAGACCCCCCCTGCACATCATGCCCATAGGGGGGAAAAAGGGGGGCGATCTGATCGCTCTGCATGTAACATGAACTGTGCTGGGGGCTGCAGAGCCCACCCAGCACAGATCTGAAAAAGTAGCGCTGGTCCTTAAGGGGGGGTAAAGGCTGGGTCATCAAGTGGTTAACAAACTGTTCCCATCCCCTTCTTGCACCTCTGACACTGTGGTTGTCCTTGGCAGGTTTTGGTGCGCTGTATCAACTGTTATGTATAGAATGCTTGGGGGCCCCATGTAAAACTTGCACCGGGGCCCATAGCTCCTTAGCTACGCCACTGCACACACCTACATACACAACTTAATACAGAGATGGGGAAGATATCTGCAGAGGGGCCCAAATCAATCTAGTTACTTCCCCTAATGTGGAAAAATAAATTAAAGAAAAGAAAACATTTCAACAGTGGTTGTACTGCTGAAAGGTATGATTACATGATTATTTCCAAGTTCACTTTATGGAAAAAAATTATATATATATACATATATATATATATGTATATATATATATATATATATATATATATATATATATATATATATATAAAATTTTGAAGAATCAAGTTGCAGCTGTATTTCTACAGTAAGACATTACATTAAACCACACCAAAACCTCATTTTTTTTTTTTATTTTTTTTTTTTTATCAAACCAAGTTTATTACCAAAACCTCATTTAACTGAGGAACAGGACTGCTTTAAATTATGATTTATACTTTTGATTAGTGTTATTACCTAGTACTTAGGAGACTGCAGACTTTTGTTTTAAGTTGATTTTGGCATGATGCTGTTTTACTGCTCAAGAAGTGTGTAAAAACACATTGAAGAGTGGTTTATGGGTTGCAGAGTGCAATGACAGCTCCCTCCTCATACATCTGAAGGATAGAGTTCACAGCAAAGCACACTGACCCTGCGTGACAGTCCTCACTCAAGACTTCAAGAGCATGCGGTAAAGCTGGGCTCTCTTACACTACATAAAATGGTTTACAGTAAGATCACACCCTTTCATCTTTATTTTCATTCAGCGTTCAAGTGGTCAAATAAATGGATGGTTTATATAAAAATCCAAAGTGCAAAACAAGATGATCATTTTCCTCTGGAAATGAAATATACATATGAAATTAAATATATACATTAAAGGCATAATTATGTGATCTGTTCTCGGAGCTCTGCAGACTCAGATAGGCACAAGTTTAGCCAGACAGCATCAGACACAACTTGTAACTTTTATCCAGATTTCATATCTTTTATGATTACTAAGAAAGTGGATGTAGTTTAGCTTCAAAACTACGGTATGTATGCCTGTTAATGTAGATGATGCAGAACGCAACTGTAATTTACAAAAATATTGAAATTATAGTTCATTCACCGAGGGAGACGCTGAGGAGGAGACAAGGCAATCTGAAGGCAATTTACTGCATATTTTCGAAATGAATGCGGCCATCTCTAAGTAGATCTTACAATTACATACCAGTAATCATATCACAGAGCACACAAAAACAAAGTGTGTGTGTGTGTGTTTTTCTGTTCTTGTGCATGTGTGTGTATGCATGTGTGTGTATATTTGTGTGCATGTCTGTGCATGAGTGTGCGTGTGCTTGTGTGTGTATATATGTGCGTGCATTTCTGTTTGTGTACATGTGTGTGTGAATGTTTGGCCAAGTCTGACAGAGGAACAGAAAGGGTTAAGGTGTGTATGAAGCTTCTAGCTTGGGGGAGAAGAGAGGGCACCAACACTGATAGGGACTAATTTACAGACAAGTTTGCTCGTATGACGTTTGATGCAGGGCTTTCTCTCTGCTACGGTACTCTGTACACAGCACAGTACGTCAACTAACACTCGACTCTATCCACCCATATAGAATCAGTATGATCCATATGGTGTTTTTTGTTTTCTGCAGATACTCAATCTATAAGCCTTTCATAAAGGCAGTCAAGCATTAAAGAGACTCTGAAGCGAGAATAAATCTCGCTTCAGAGCTCATAGTTAGCAGGGGCATGTGTGCCCCTGCTAAACCACCGCTATCCCGCGGCTAAACGGGGGTCCCTTCACCCCCAAACCCACCCCCGCAAACCGTGGTCGTAGACTTGGTCGTAAATTTTCTTTTCCTGGAGGCAGGGCTAACGGCTGCAGCCCTGCCTCTAGTCGCGTCTATCAGACGCGCATCGCCGCCTCTCCCCCGCCCCTCTCAGTGAAGGAAGACTGAGAGGGGCGGGGGAGAGGCGGAGATACGCGTCTGACAGATGCGCGTGGGGCAGGGCTGCGGCGGTTAGCCCTGCCCCAATGCGGAAGCGCTCCCCGCTGTACGGAGGGGATTTGGGGGTGAAGGGACCCCCGTTAAGCCGCGGGATAGCGGCGTTATAGCAGGGGCACACATGCCCCTGCTATCTATGAGGTCTGAAGCGAGATTTATTCTCGCTTCAGACTCTCTTTAAATGGTTGTCACCTGGATGGATCAGAAATTGATGCCTTGGTCGGCAGTTCTAGGACAGTCAATAGCAGAACAACGCATCTGTTGCAATGGGGTGTGGTGAAGGGTCAACGCACAGCACATGATAGTGCTGTTTCCAGCAGGATGGTTAAAGTGGACCTGAACTCTTGCACAGAACAGAAGGAAAACCTAGATGAATGCACCCTGTATATATTTAGAGAGTTTAGCCTGTATAATCCCCCCTCATCTGTAATCACAAGTTGTAATTTGATTTCCCACCTGTGTCAGCTGACTGCCACGGCAGAGGAGGTCATTTGTAAACACAGGATGTTAACAATATGCCTGCTTCCAAGCAGGAAGTAGACACACTACAGATTTACTGCAGGATTAGTATCAGCTGTAAAGCCTCGTTCACACCTGAGCGTTTTGACGGCGATTTCGGCAAAATGCTCAAGCGCTAGCGCTAGTGCAATAGAAACCTATGGGCCCGTTCTCACTTGGGTGATTTGCGTTAATCTCCGGCGATTAACGCAAATCGTCCCCAAAAAAATTTGTATCCTGCACTATTTTCAGGCGATTTTCCAGCGATCGCTTTTAGTGCTATAGAAGCGCTAATCGCAATCGTGGAAAATCGCCCCAAGTGTGAATAGCGTTAATCGTCAAAAAACGCCAGAGCAAAATGCTAGCAAAAGCGGTAGCGTTTTGCGTTTTGTAAGTGTGAATGGGGCCTTACAAAGAAATGGTTATTATGCTGTTGCTTATCTTTTAGAGCAGAGAGGAACGTCTGGGTTCAGGTGTGCTTTAGGTAGGGGAACAATGCTATCACTTAAAGATTAAGTGTACCAGTTCTTTAAATGAGCTTGGGGACACCTGTACGCATGCTCAATTTTTGGCCAAGACAGCCGCTTGTGGCCACCTCTACGAAGTTCCATCCAGCATGAGTACGGACCTTTACTGAATTCCACTGATAAATGTTTTCGTAAATGAAATTTGGCACTGTCAGAGGCAACCTACAACTAAGGTTATATTACGCCACATTCAATGCAAGATATACGTGAGACTTAATCTTTGAAAGCGTTGATATTTGTGATAAAACATTGATTCTGCCCATGTAAATTAACACTTATGCTAGCTGCTACTGAGCTAAAGAAAGCCAACTTCTGAACAGGGTTTGTTTTGTGTTTTACACTAAATACTCTTCCTGCTCCAACTTTAAATTAAGAACACAAGTCAAAAGAATGGTGCATCAGTTGTGGGTTTGGCATTGGCACTGAAAAGATAACCTCAAAGGGAAACTTCAACCATTTTTAGAAGACCAAGCATTCACCATAATTGGCATATAAAACTGCAAGAACAAACAAATGTTGAATAAAAGAGTCAAATTACACAGAAAGGTGATACTGTTCTTTACACAGAAAAACAAGCACTGATAATTCATAAGTCATAATACAAGTCATCCATAACACTGATAACATTAAACTTTGATTCCAGACATTCAAGGTTGTAATTATTTAGAAATAAAACTTGATATGAGGAATGCATTGTGCTGTTACTGTTACATAATGACTCCACCAGTCTGAATTTACTTCATTTACACCAAAATGGAAATCTGACAAAGGACGGTAACCTAAAACTAAATGAAGAAAAGCAGTTCAACAAACACAGCAAAGTACTACTAATTTAAATAACATTGTTGTTTGTATTGCAGCAGTTGAATTTGGCGTGGTGGCAATAGCTGCTACTTGGAGCCTCAGTTTATAGACTGCAATGTAATTTGGCAACTATGTAGCTTTCGGTGCTTATTTTGGGCTAAAAGTGCTGGATTGGTTATAAGTTCAGCTACAGTGTACAGTGCTGGTAGTCTAGTGTAAGGGGATAGGGGCAAACTTTGGCAATAATATAGCTGAGCAACAAGGGTTAGTGTTAGGGTTCGTGATAGGCAATAAAGCAGTGTGGAGGGAAGTTAGACTAAGGAATGTAGAGAAGTGTATTCTTTATGTAAGGCTTATAGATATGGGTATTCAGGTGGAGGGTTTGTTAGTGTTGAGTGTATACATAAGAATATTCTTCTGCTCAGGGCAGGGGGGGTTAGTGGTAGGCTAATAAATAGTGATTTGCTTTGGGAAGATATTATTGTTAGGAAAAAGGGAAGCAATTTTTTTATTACCGATATTCTAATTATCAACAATACCCCTTTCCAAATTCAACAGGTAAAATTATAGGAGAGCATGCCTATTGCAGTCACTGCCGCCTGCACATAGATCTCTCTCTGATTGGCTTATACTGAGGTCAAGCAAATAAGAATTACTGGTATCCTTTGTATCCTACCATTCCCAATTGATATTATTATTGTGCATTTAAATAATGCTAAAATCTTCCACAATACTTTTACATAATGTACTGTATATAGACATTTCACCAACTGTCCCTCGGAGGAACTCACAGTTTAATCATTACCCTAGTCAGTTATGTGCATATTGTAGTCTTAAACCTTGTATACATGTACGAGGACTGTTGCCTGCAAGCTAATGACACATTCTGTTGTAAAAGGGAAAGGAGGGACAATATTGCAGGCTAGATGAGTCGGAGGACTATTCCTTTGGCCAGCACTTGGCTTGGTCATTCTGTCAGGTGGATCAGCTGCTGATGCATCAATGGAAGGGGGGAGGCCGGTGGTCATTTAAGACATTAGGCAATTTTTTTTGCGATGGTGACCACTTAATGTATATATACTGTGTGGTGTGTATATATATATATATATATATATATATATATATATATATATATATATATATAGTAGGAGGAAATCAAAGTACACAGAAGAAATCCACGCAAACACATGAAAAACATAAAACTCCAATGAATCAGGGACCTTAATGCTGCAAGGTGAAAGTGCTGTCCAGTATTGCACCATGCCCACCTTGATATATTTATGGAAATGTGCACCTCATTAGCGGTTTGCAGTATACGTTTAAGAGTGGCTGAGAATTTAATGCTTGCCTTTTATCACTTTACATCCTGACCTGGTTTCCCTCTTATGGACCCGAGCAGTATTGACATTTGATCAGCAATAACTGTACCCCTACTTATGACTATATATATATATATATATATATATATATATATATATATATATATATATATATATATATATATATCATTTTTTTAAGACAAACTAGGCTTTTATTGTATGGCATTTTTCCCCTCACACGATATTGTTTTCTATGCATTTTTTATGGCAAAAAGGGAAAAAATTTAAAAAAACATTATTTCTTAGCTTTACCAATTCCAGTTTAATACAAAAGCACTACTGTAGATAAAAAAAAACACACATTTTGTTTGGCTATTTCTACCGTTTATCACAATATAATAAAAGCATTATAATGGTAAAAATCAATCTTATTGGTTCAGGGAACATATATTCCCTTTCACCGATTAGTGCTGCAGCAGATAGTGCCGGAGGTGAGCAAAGGAGAAAGCCTAATCATGCACAGGTGTGCTTCAGCTGCAAGACATATATCTTCATCCTGGTGGCTTAGATGACATCACAGAGGATGTAGATATACTGTAGTGGGTGAATAAAGTGGTTAAAGGAAACCAGAGATGAAAAAAAAAGTTTTATACATACCTGGGGCTTCCTCCACCCCTATGCGCACCGAGCGCTCCCACGTCGCCTTCCTCCACTGCTTGCAGATCCGATACAATGTCCCATAACTTCCTCTAGTTGCGGCCTGTCTGCGTAAGAGGAAGTGCGCGCTCTATGATATGTATAGGGCTCACTTCTCTTGCACAGATTGGCGACTAGAGGAAGTTATGGGAGATGGTACCGGATCTGCAGGCAGCGGAGGACAGCGACGTGGGAGCGATCCGTGCACATGGGGCTGGAGGAACCCCAAGGTATGAATAAAGCTTATTTTTTTTCTGTCTCTGGTACACTTTAAGCTGTTTTCCTGCTTCAAAAGCGTACATCTTTTCCTGATCTGCTACAATGTAGGACCATCTCTTGGGGGACCTGTTTGGGTTGGAAAGTGTGTTTGCACTTTAACTGAACACAGAATAGTTAAAGAGGAACGCCAGTGAAAATAATGTTATAAAAAAAGTGCTTCATTTTTACAATAATTATGTATAAATGATTTAGTCAGTGTTTGCTCATTTTTACTGTTGCCATGTGATGCAGCTGCTGCATGCTTTTTTGGCAGTTGGAAACAGCTGTAAACAGCTATTTCCCACAATGCAGCAATGTTCACAGACAGGAAACTGCCAAGAGTAAGTACTTTTCTTGTTTCTTGTGGGAGGGGTTTCACCACAATATCAGCCATACAGCACCCCCTGATGGTCTGTTTGTGAAAAGGAATAGATTTCTTATGTAAAAGGGGGTATCAGCTACTGATTGGGATAAAGTTCAATTCTTGGTCGGAGTTTCTCTTTAAGTCATTCTTAAAGCTGAACGGTGTTGAGAACTAGCTAAATAATTTGGTTGGCCAGGGTCTTAGTTTGCAGGACAGAGAATGACGGGCAGATCATTGCTAAGACGGTAAGGGGCGCTGTGATTAGACAAGATTGCATACACGTGTAGGAACATTTTCAATCAGAAAGGTTCACACCATTGAGTTGTTGATGTCACTTCACTCTGTTTTGGTACACCATACAGAAGAGATGCTGAGCTATTCTGGCTCTCTCAGTGAGGTTTCTGTCATCATCAGCATTTAGCAGGGAAGGTGTTAGAGGGCAGTTGTCTTATATTAAACATGTCAAGATAATGTGATTATTAGAATTCATACATTATTACTTGAAAGAGAAAATGAACCCTTTGCCTAGGAATTACATAGCAAAGATTGCTTGTGTAAGTAAAATAGCAGCTGTACGATTGTTGTTGCATGCATGTTCCTTCAGTAATACGTTTTTGTAATAAATTTAAGCCAACCTACATTTTTTATAAACATTTCTTACTGTATTTACACAGTGGCTATTGCGCAGAGTAGAATTCACTAACTTTTTTAGCAACTTTCATTAGTGTTTATTGTTTTACCACCTAAGAGCAAACCACGTTTTATATATGGTTTAAATAACCAAGCCAGATGTGCTATTGGGTCTTACGCAATTATGTACTGTGTTAAGTAATTTTCATAAGTTGTATTATATATGCAATGCTTACATTGCTTAAGTAACAGGAAACCTAGGCCTTGCATATATAATGTAGATTATGCAAATTATGTAACATGTCACATAATTTGCTTAAAGGGATACTGTAGAGGGGTCAGGGGAAAATGAGTTGAACTTTCCCGGGGCTTCTAACGGTCCCCCGCAGACATCCTGTGTTGGCGCAGCCACTCACCGATGCTCCGGCCCCGCCTCCGGTTCACTTCTGGAATTTCAGACTTTAAAGTCTGAAAACCACTGCGCCAGCGTTGCCGTGTCCTTGATCCTGCTGATGTCATCAAGAGCGCACAGCGCAGGCCCAGTATGGTCTGTGTCTGCGCAGTACACTCCTGGTGACATCAGCGGGAGCGAGGACACGAGCGTGCAGGCGCAGTGGTTTTCTGACTTTAAAGTCAGAAATTCCAGAAGTGAACTGGAGGCGGGGCCGGAGCATCGGTGAGTGGCTGCGCCAACACAGGATGTCTGCAGGGGACCATTAGAAGCCCCGGGTAAGTTCAGCTCATTTTCCCCCGACCCCCCTACAGTATCCCTTTAAAGCCCAGTAAATTTAATGTGCACTGCTTGCACACATAATTTTCCCATCATGTATACGAGGTCACACTTAACCAATCCCAATTGCTAAATCTTTAGGGGACAAAACACAAGTTATAGTACTGCTCCAAAGACACGGCAGAAGTATTCTGTTCAGCACTCTTGTTTCTATAGAGTGTTTTATATTCACTTATAATCATTTTTGTCTTTAGTTGAGCTTTGGTGGATACTTTTCCCATAACACGATGAATGTAAAGGTACTGATGACTAGTAAGCTTACAAGCATGTAGTAGAGCAGCTCTGCTATCAGTGCTGTAGCACCAATTTGGGGTTTAATACTCAGGACTGTCTAGAGCAGATTTCAGAAGAACACCCTTTCATCCCCTCCCCTAAATTATTAATGGGTCAACTGTTATCCAGGTACAATAGTTCCTTGAAAGTATTACCTCCCAGGATCTAAAATGGAAAGTCCAACAGCGCCTCCATCATGATGGAAATCCAGCAGGATAAGTACGACCTGAGGAAGCTGAAAAAGCATAACCTTCCATAGATACTAATAGTACAGTTGTATTCTGCAATCCCTATCTGCCAACTGCAATCTGTACAACCGCAGGCGCAAGAAAACAGAAAACAATATTTCCACTGATATGCTCATAACCCATGTAATGTACAAGCTCCTTTTCATCACTTGTAAATCGAGAACTCTCAAAACTATAATTTACAGGCACCAAGATAATTTTACCCCAAGCAATAACCCTAATCAATATTGAACTACGCAATACGCAAATATCTTTCATACTATAGCCTTGTAACACAGAGTATATTTTTATTGGCCAGAGCAGTCATTTAGGACCACCTTTGCTGATAATCTAGCATGCGTATGCCATCCCCTTATCCTCTCTGAAGCTTCCCCAAGAGAATCTGGGGTGTTGGATCATCTCAGCTTAGAGCAGACAAGGGCATTGTTCTCCTCTTCCACTCCGTTGTTGACAATGGTGTCATACCTCCACCCCCTCCATTGCAACAGAAAGCATCGCTAGCCTTGGCTAGCAACGCATCTGTACAGCATTTAGGCCTCAACTGTCGTCTGAGGGATCAAGGTTTTCTGCAGGTGAAAGCTCTCACACATGTTACAAGGAATAACAGTAAGGTTACAAGTTCTGGTATATATGGAAGAACCTCACAAGGCTGTATATAATGAACTCTACAGTCCGTTAACCATAGTTATACTGTCTGTCTGATTGTTATATTTGCCTGTGTTCACTGAGCAATTGTCAAATCAAATCATTTGTGTGAACATACTTGGCAAAAAAGATACATTCACAAAAAAAATGGTTTCCTATATCCAAGCTGTGTACTCAGCAATATAGTGTACGATTTAAAGCCTCCAAACATCCTGCAATCTATATAGCAGAATTACATTTGCCTTCTGGCACACACAAATGTATTCCCAGCCAGCATCACTCCAGACCCCTAATCTTGTTTTCTTCACTTGTATCCTATCAGCTTGGCAGAGCAAGTAATACTAATTGACGAAAACAAACCTTTTAATGCGGTTTTCTCAAACTGCCTGGATTCTTTGCATAAGCAGATTTGGGTACACAGTTTTTGGTATAATCACATAGTAGGCCAAGCTTTTCCACAGCAATAGAAATGTGGTTGCTTACTTGCACTTTGCATCTAGTCCGCTGGATACTGACAAAACATTCACACTGTAGATTTGATTTTCCAGCACTGAAGGGATATTGATTCAATAGATTCCCCTGCAGCAGCAACAAATGAGACTGAAGTATAATTTATTATGTTAGCAAACAGATAAATTGCTCATTATTGAGTTTTCATTTCATGCGGAAGCCAGTTATGAAATAACATTACGGAAATCAAACCTGATGAAAAGACAATGAAGAAGCCTAAAGTCTGTAGACCAACGTGATCATTGCAGTCTTTATTGAGAAGATTCAAAGCAATAAACCCAACCCTCCGTAGTCCGTAGCCACGCACAATCTGAGAATCTCTATGTAGCCAATTCATATGTCGTTGTGTAGAACAAGTAATATCACAGCAGGGGCAAGGTTCTCCAGCAGAGCAAAGCTCAACAGAATTAATATAGCCAGGGATCTCAATAAGTAAGTTTCCCTTCTCCACCACTCACTGTGCAGAAAAGAAATAAAATGTGCTATTGGTCATGCCTTAGTTCTACCCTGGGCTTTGTCTAAATTACCATTTTATTGCTATTTTGTCATAAAAGTTCATCAAACCAACACAATCTAATGGGGTTGCACAAAGGGACTGAAAAAAAAAACAGGACAAATGATTACATTTTGGCTAGTTTAACACAATTATTTAGCTTTATAAATATTCAGGTCAGACCAGGCTGGCTTTGTGGTTTTTTTTATTTTAAAAGCTCACTTGAAGAAGCACGTAAATAGATTTCACTTTATGTGTCCAGAGGCAGAGCTTCAGAATTTTACCATACAACATTGTTTTCAACTTCCTTCAGATGCCTCAGATGGGGGGGGGGAGGCAGGACATACAGGTTCAGCAGCAGTTTCTCCTGGAGTGTACATTCAATGTAGCCTCATGTTACATTGGGTGCCAGGTACTGACAATCGGTAGAATATCTGTGATTTTATATTGCCAATATTCTACTATTGGCTTATTTAACAACATTACCACCACACCCCTTTCCCTGAAGCACACCCTTACCTACACACCTAACACTAAACCTTTCTCCCATAGCAATCTTCTTCACCTAAAGGTAACCATACATCATGTGACTTGGCAACCGGTTGGCCATCCAATTCGATTATTATAATCGGATTGGATGAAAATCGGTGCCATCAAGTGCATGCCAGACTGACAAAGTGACCAATTTTGGGATGAAAATGGGTCGCATTGTCGATCGCGCATGCCACAAGATCTCGGGCTGAAGTTGGTTTGGAATGAGCGACAGAACCCCCACCGCTGCCGCCACAATGTATAAATGTGCCGCCCAGTGTGTGCATTTATACATTACATGTCCTGTAGCAGCCTCCGCGCGGTGTCCGTCCATCTCACCAGGTTCTAACAGCCGCACACACTCATACACGCTAGCAGTGCATAGCATATGACGTCAGATGCTATGTGCCACAAGCGTGTATGCGGCTGTTAGAACCCGGTGAGATGGACGGTCACAGTACGGAGGCTGCTATAGGAGAGGTAATGTATAAGTGCACCCGCTGGGGGGGCACATTTATACATTGGGGGGCAGTGGTGGTGTGGATGCAGCAGGCTCAGCCAATTCCCTGAAGAGTTCATGTTGAAATCGGATGGGAATCGGCCTGTAGTATATAGGCAGCTTCGACAAAGACAAATTTATCTCTAAACAGATTTGATTAGAGATAAATTTAACTCTTTGTTGAATCTGCCATCATCATCAGGTGTAGGGCTACCTTAACATTATCCTCCTCTCCAAGACTATTAACTACCTTATCCTATAAAGGCTCATACACACGCTCAACAAAAGTCTTTTAACCATCTTAGCGGTATGGACGAGCTCAGCTCGTCCATCACCGCCGATGGCTGCCGCTCAGGCCCTGCTGGGCCGATTTTGCTCAAATAAAGAGCAGCACACGCAGCCGGCACTTTGCCAGCCGCGTGTGCTGCCCGATCGCCGCCGCTCGGCGAAAGAGGGTCCCCCCAGCCGCCTGAGCCCTGCGCAGCCGGAACAAATAGTTCCGGCCAGCACTAAGGGCTGGATCGGAGGCGTCTGACGTCAGGACGTCGGCTGACGTCCATGACGTCACTCCGCTCGTCGCCATGGCGACAGGAGAAGCCAAACACGGAAGGCTGCTCATTGCGGCCTTCCGTGTTACTTCTGGCTGCCGGAGGTGATCGGAAGAACGCCTCCGGAGCGCCACCTAGTGGGCTTTCATGCAGCCAACTTTCAGTTGGCTGCATGAAATAGTTTTTTTTTAATTTAAAAAAAACCCTCCCGCAGCCGCCCTGGCGATCTTAATAGAACGCCAGGGTGGTTAAATGCACGATTATCAAGCAACTTGAAGAAATTGGACAGCTTTTGTCAAGTAAAGTTGGACAACTTTTGTCAAGACGACAAGGCGTTATCACTGATAAAAGGCGACCAACGACTTATAAGACGCAGCTCAAGTCAATCCAACTGTTGGATTGACTTGAGCTGCGTCTTATCAGTCGTTGGACGCCTTTTATCAGTGATAATGCCTTGTCGTCTTGACAAAAGTTGTCCAACCTCACTTGACAAAAGCTGTCCAATTTCTTCAAGTTGCTTGATAATCGTGCATTTAAAAGACTTTTGTTAAACGTGTGTATGTGGCTTAACACTTACCCTTCTAATCTAAATACACTTCCAAAACAATCGCATAATGCTGGTCAACAAAGGCTAGAAAAAATTATTGAGTTTTAACCCTTTCAGTACCTTGAAAAATAGTGAAATGTTTTTTTGTGGTTAATTTTATGCTGTGTTTAAAGAGACACTGAAGCGGAAAAAAAAATATGATATAGTGAATTGGTTGTGTACTATGAATAATTACTAGAAGATTAGCAGCAAAGAAAATATTCTCATACTTTTATTTTCAGGTATATAGAGTTTTTTCTAACATTGCATCATTCTATAATATGTGCACATTACACAACACTCAGCATTCAAAATGAGTCTTTCAGAGCAGTCTGTGAAGTAATGACCTCTCCTCTAGCAGAGGAAAAGTAAATAGTCCAGGAACAGTTGAGATAATAAAAGTCAGATAACAGCCCTCTCCATGACTAACTTAGTCGGAGAGCTTAATGGCTTGTTTGCATAGAGATAACAACTGGAGTTTCTCAACTCTTCCTGTACTGGAAACAATTACACTGATGTATCTGATCTTAATGTTTTATTTCTTAGCTGTGCTACACATACAAATCATAATATCATCATTTTTTTTTTCGCTTCAGTGTCTCTTTAATGCTGTAAACCATAGCTGAAATTTGAGTATAAATACCACTTTAACAATCAACAAACACCATATTGGTCACTGTCTCCTTTTGAAAAGACTGCTGCTGTAATGGGGCTACTAGTAAACAGATATTGATAATATCTAATTGTACAGTGATCTGGAATTTGCGTTTTCTACAGCTAATGCATTTGTAAGAAGAGTCCCTAGAAATCTGCTGAGTTGTATTCGTATCAAACCAGAGGCACTGAGCAGTGTACAGCAGCAGCATCCCGATATTTCCTCTACATAAGGAATATGCAGAGTCAAGCAGAAAAGATTAATGAGCCTGGTGTACCTCAACAGACACTGACATTTAAAAGTCCCATTGCTTCATTGTGGAATATTATTCTTTTTTTCTGCAAGACTGACTGACTGCCAGATGCTAATGTATATCCAGATTTTTAGTGTGTTTGATTGCATTAAGCACTATAGATAGTTATGCTGCATGCATATCTGCATTAGATGAAGATACATTACAGGGCAATAGTTTTCTCTTTAGATATGGATAAGCAGAGCTTTGGATGGAAAAGCCTGGCAATGTGCACCTGCCATACTGTACAACAAAATCATCACCCATAACAAAGCATTCTTAGAAGGCTCAATACTGAGCTAAAGAAACAGCTTCACACACATATATATTCAACTGAGTGCTTCTGACCAGCCAGTCCTGTAATTCAGATGACCCTCTGTTGCCCAGCAAGACAGCACAGACATACAGTCTACCTTTTCTCCATCCAGCAAGTTACATTGAAATACCATTTTGGTTAAAAACGGTTAGGCTAGGTTCACAGTGGTCAGTTGCATAGCGCATGCATTATAATTTGTGTGAACTGCAATGGAGACTTGACATAGATTTTTATACAAAGCCTGCATGCAGCAAGTTATCCTGCCTGACCATTCCCCTCCTGGGAACTCCTTCTGTCTGTACCCTTCCTGGGATCCCAATAGGTTAGGCCTTCCTGACCAGCAAGCCTGTCCTGGCCTGATAGCTCAACAGTCTGCTCGACTCAAAACTCCTCCTATCCCATCAGGTACCCTCTGTTCTTTCCATCATTGGTCTGGCAGTCCTTTGGGGTCGTGACCTAGCAAGCACCAGGCAGCAAAGTAGTCTGCCACTCACTAGGGGTGATGGCCCATCATCCCTTGCAGGGTGCGCTGTTGAAGACCTGTGCTTGCTTCGACCCCACGCCCTGGGGCTACTCATCCTTTGATGCCAGTGATGGGATCAACAGAACCCAGATGGTTTGCAAGAACCCTGACAATATTTTTTGTCAATTCCTTTCAAGTTCTGGACTGACTTTTTTTTCTCAAGGGTCGAATTTTCACATTAAAGCAGACCTGAATTGAATTCAAAAAGTAGATTATTACTTACCTGGGGCATCTTCCAGCCTCCGTAGTCTTTAAGGTTTCTTGATGTCCTTCTAGTCCCATCCATTGTGCTGCTACTCCCTCCGAAAGATCAATGACTAAAACTCCAGTTGCGGGTTACTGCGCATGCAGGGTCCTGTCCACACACCTCCTCAATTGCGTTCCTGTCATCAACAGTGTTCTGTGCACACACGGTTCTCTAAAGAATTGTACCATGCATGTGCAGAACACTTGCGGAAACAGGAGCGTGATCAAGGAAGAGGAGTCATCACTGTAACTTTAAGGACAAGTTATATTTTATTGAAATCTAATTTCAAACAACTTTTTAGTTTTACTAATAATTCACTTAAAAATTCCCTTAAAGGACTTACGATGCTGAGACGAGACACGCTATACTGCGTGTCTTCTGATAGTGATGTGAGCACGGCATGACGTAAGCCAGATGGCTGAGAGCCTGGGAGCGAGAACACGGGTTGGACAGGGCTCTAGATTTGCGCAGTGGCAATTTTAATCTACATCAGATAAGGCGACCCTGGGGAGGGCCGGGTTCTGCTCCGAAGCCTGCAGAGAGATAATAAAGCTACTGAAAGTGAAAGGGAGGGCACGGATCGTCTATTTGTTTCGCATCTTAATACTGGGCATACACGGCTCGTTTTATATTATCAATCGAGCCGCTGATGGCTCGATTGATAATATTCAACCAGTCCAATACCCCGCCGGATCGATTCTGTGCTCGATACTGGCAGGGAGCACAATGGGAGCAAACGAAACGCTGAATAGCAGCGCCCGCGGGGATGAGCGGGAATCGATCTGCGCGGACGAGCGGTGACGCGCCGGCATCGAGCCGCTGGCTCGATACCGGCGCATTCTCGAGCCGTCTATGCCCAGAATAAATCCTTTAAAGACTTCTGGTGACCTTCAGTAACAAGTCGACGAGATATAGTGGGTCAGCAAATTATATGTGATTAAATTGACACCTGAGCTCGTATCAGCCAAAAAGGAGTCTGAGTCTGCTGAATCATGTCTTTTCGTTCCGGAAGATGTTGCTTTGATGCATTCCATCTACGCAGATATACATTTTTGGCAATGTTTTCACATAATAATGTGCCAACACTTTTCCTTTTGTACTCTTGTTTTTTCATGTCCACCATGAGGCGACCCTCACATCTACCTTTACATTTTTATCAGTGTAAACTAAATGAAATCCAACATGAAA
Organism: Hyperolius riggenbachi; assembly: GCF_040937935.1. Classification (NCBI taxonomy): domain Eukaryota; kingdom Metazoa; phylum Chordata; class Amphibia; order Anura; family Hyperoliidae; genus Hyperolius; species Hyperolius riggenbachi. Next base: position 305,413,431 of record NC_090648.1, read on the forward strand.
TGAATGAGGCTTTCATGTGGCTACCTACAGAAGCACACCAAGGAACTCAAGACAAACTATTGGCCCTTATTCAATTCACTTTTTCTCCTAAGCTTTCGTCTAGGAGATACATTTCCATTTTCTGTTTAAAATAACAATTTAGCACTCTGAAACTGAAAAGCACCAAAAAGTAGGTGAAAAAGTACTGCCAAAATTATCAGAGCTGAGGAGTCGGAGTCAAAGAGTCGGAGCAATTTCTGGGTACCTGGAGTCTGCAGTTTCAATAAACTGAGGAGTCAGAGTTGCAGGATTTTTGCACCAACTTCACAGCCCTGGTAAGATTTAGACTAAGGCTGCATTTCCACTTGTGCGGTGCGAATCGGCTCGGTAAAAATTTGCATGCGGATACGAATTTCACATGCAGGTCTATGCGAATTTTCATGTGAATTTGCATGAAAATTCACATGGATGACGATGTATGCGAATTTAACCATGGCAATGCTGGTGTGCTTTTCCGTTGTTTCTATGCGAATTCGCATGAAAATTCGCATACCCAAACCTCATGCGAATTTCCTATTATATACATTGGATGCGATTCGCATAGCGGTATGCGATATGCGAATTCTGATGGCTCTGCCATGCGAATTTTTTCTGCATAGAAAAACGCAAAGGAATCCTGACAAGTGGAAACAGTCCCATTCACTTGTATTGCTATGCGAATTTGCATGCGAAAAACGCAGGCGAATTCGCGATAGAAATGGGCCCTAAGGAGTCAGAGTAATTTTGGGTACCTGAATTCGGAGTCTGAGTCTGTGGGTTCATAAATTGAGGAGTCTGAGTCAAATGATTTTTGTACCAAATAAATAGCCCTGCAAATTATTCTGAGTATTTTCTTCCTTGCTGGTGGCTTAAAAGGCACATTATTGAGAAGGTGTGAAAATATCACGTAGGTCGTAGGAGAAAACATAGAAGAGAAAGTGAAATGAATAAGGACCATTGTGTCACAGCATTAGCAAAATGGATATATACTTTTCCAAAATAAAATAAAAACATTATCAGTTCTTACTGTATTAGCCTTGAAATTAAATGAATGGATCAAAACTGAATTATTGAAATGGAATGAATGAATGAATAAATAAGTGAGTGTATGTTAGACACATTTTAGACAGAATATACAGCAATTAAGACATACTGTAAATGTCTAGCACGTGTTTCACAGTGATTATAACAATAAAGTTGACGTCTAAAGTATTTGTAGGACACTTGCACACATCAGTGACTTGCTATTGTTTCTGTTTGGAGTCACAAAACCTTGCTGAAAATTACAGTCTATGAATTCCAAAGACAACATACAAAGAGTGGTGACCACAGTTTGATCTGTAAAACAGGGGAAGGACTCACCACCTAGTTTCTTGTGCCAGGGACCTCGCTAAATACCACATGTTGAAAAGGTCATAAGCACGATCAAATTTCTATTGGCATTCCGTTCTATGCCTGTTTTGTTTCTTTCATTTAGTTACAAAATAAGCAATCACTTTAATCCTGTGTACAGTACTAAGAAGCAATAAAATGTCACATTAACAATGCAAACATCGGACCACTTTGTAGACAAAGAATGGAAATCATGGATCGTAAAACACTCTGTGCCAGAACTACATCCCATGCCTTTACTGCTAAATAAAAAATCCTTGTTGTGCCAGCAGTACACGCAGAGAAAGATACAAGCTACCTTAATTTCACCAGCAGACAAGCATTGTCCAGCCAGCTGAGGGTTCAAAGGAATATTTTTAGAGGAGTATAAGGGCCTCATCTTAGCACTCAAACACACACACACCACCACCACCAAACACACACATACTCATGACACTTAACTTTAATAACTTCTCCTCAAGGATAGCCTCTTTCCAATGCCAAACACTAACCCCTTTATGATGTGCAGAGCAATCAAAAAGGTCCACACACTGTAGATGTACAAGAAGTAATTTACTGTAGCATGAACGTTACATATAAATCCATCCCATCACCAACAAACTTTTTAGGGCCTTGTATAAGCATGCAGGCCCATTCAGTCAACACCTTAAATATGCCCCTAGAACTGAACTTAAGATAATTAACCAAATGGGAGCATCCTAATAGACAACCATAGGATTTAATAATAATGAAGTCCATATTATCTTGATTGCTGATTCTGCATAAAGTAAACATATTCAAATTTAGCTGCCTCTATGATACTGTGTTTGTAAAAAGACAACTGGGAGGAAGTGGTGTCAAGGTAATGAGGCCAGTATCATAAGGTATAGGCTGCATTGTTACTTACCAATAAAAGGCCCTTATCCAATTAACCTTTCCTCCTGAGTTTTCTCCCAGGAGATTTTTTTTCTTAAATAAGATGAAAAATTAACTTTTCATGAACAATTCTTTGTATGAACAATCAGAAATGATCATTTGGGACCACTAATGGATAAAACTCTCCCAACCAATCCGATCAGATTAATGAAATGTAATTTCCATTATTTCATTAATCTGATTGGATTGGTTAGGAATTGTTTGTCCATTAGTGGTCCCAAACGATAATTTCCAATCGTTCATACGAAGAATCGTTTGTAAACAATCATTCAGCAAATTGTATCATTAGTGGCCACCATTAGAGGCGTGTTATTGGAAAGGTTTAAAAATATCTCCTCGGAGAAAACCCAGGAGAAAAGTTAATAGGATATGGGCCACAGTGTCCATTGCCCCAGTCACCACTCTGGCCCATTCCACTTACTGGCTGCATCCAACAGGCACCTCCTGCCCTGCATCAGACTTGACTAGACATCAGGTAATGTATGAGTGTGGTCACAAAGATGGCAGTACCCTTGATGAATAGGCCATTTGAACACCAGAGGTTAGCAGTGCCATGCAGTGCAAGCACTGCAGAAATTAGGCTTCACATGACCCTGCGCCACGGTGTGGTAACAGGGTCAAATGCATAAGCCCTTCCCCTATCTAGTGACGTACTCTCTTCTGAGCAGGAAGTACATCACTGGTATTCCCGTCAGTCCCCGCATGCGAGCCATGTCACAATGCGCTCTCATCGTGCACACTTGCTATGTTGCCCATGACTTGCATTGCTGCATAATCTGTGTGGTAGGCATGGACCATGTGGTAACGTTGCAGATGTTGCATTGGGATTGCAGTGATTTTGATACTTCCAGTGCACCGCATCGCATTGTGCAAACTGTGCAAGTCTCCATAGACTTGCATGGCCCTTGTGGCAAGGATGCATCAAGGAAGCACAAGATTGTAAGAGGTCTTAATCAAAATTGCTTAACACTAGACATACTTACAAATTACTATTCACTGTTATATTCACACTTATTAATAAACCAATCGCTAATACGTTTTTTTTAGAATACGCTCCATAGCTTTCTCAATAAAAATTGCACTAGATATACCCTTTTTGAACACATTAGCACAGTAATAAATGAGTAAAAATAATGGAGAATCTCCTCCGTGAAGCTGGTGCAAATGGTTTTGGGCTAGAAGATTGTCGCCAATTTTTAGCCAGCGGTTGGGATGTGTCTTTTTCCTAACCGGCTATAAGAGAAAGGAATCTGATTGGCTCACTACAACATTCCAGAAATAATTGAATAACTAAATATGCATAAATGAAAGTACATGTCCCAGTACATATAATGTAGATAAAAATGTAGGTCCCTGTACTAAAAATCTGTATCTCCAACAGAGTGCCAAGCATTAGGGCAAACAAAATATGAAATATACAATAGTGACCTTTATCCAGATGAGTGGTTGTCTTGTTTTTCTAACAATGATTGTGTTAGCAATAAACAGCCAGGACTTGACGTTTAAAGCAAAGCCCAATAATGAACTAATGTTTTGTTTCATCACTAACCAGAGCTCTGGGACAGCTTATTTAGATTAAATGCAGAAGGTGCAGAAATGGAGTGAAGTCCAGCTGTTCCTAAGTGTAATGCTGAGGGTAGATTCAAAGAGTGTCCTCAACCCTCAGAGCCTCGGGTACAGCCCCACATGTACTGTATTCATTGTTACTCTGAAGCTCTGTCCTCCTGGAATATGTGTTTCCAATCCCAAGCTGGGCTCCCTCAAAGAGGCCTCAGTCAGAGCAGCAGAAGTTGTGGTTCACCACATCCATCTGTTTATAGATACATTCCAGAGATTTGTCCTCGAGATACTAATATGCTATAATAACATGGTGCTCTGAAATGATACCGTTTGCAGCTTTTATTAGAGTCCATCTCTCACCCTTCTTCCTACCACTGAGATTATTTACCAACAGGAGTGCAATCGCCGCGCTTAGCAACTGTCAGGGAGTGGATGCACTTTGTCACAGTTATTGACACACCACTGGGCGATGCCAACGGGATGTGCCTCCAACTGACAAGGAGTGTATTTACTACCGCAAAACAATACGAAATATTCAGCTTTCCCAGCAGATTTATTGTGCTGAATCTTCAAACACTTTTGTCCTATAATAAGCATTACAGGCAAGCGGACAATAAAAACATAACCTTTTTAAGCATTCTTTCCTTTGCGCCCACAACTGAAGTTTTACAGTGAATTACAAGGAGCCAACATATTCACTGCAGAACCAGCGCCAGGCTACAATTCCACAGCATTTATCTTCTGCATATGCAATGGCAGAATCCTGATCCTTGTTCCTTGTGAAAACTTGCTTGTGATGAGGAAGGGAGGGCACCTGTCTTGTGTGCCTCGCTACGTGGATTAGGTGTTTGATAATTTAAAGGACCACTGTTGCGAAAATCGTAACATTTTAAAATACATAAACACATTCAAATAAAAAGTACATTTCTCCCTGAGTCAAATGAACCATAAATTACTTTTCTCCTATGTTGCAGTAAGTAATAGAAATCTGACAGAACTGACAGGTTTTGGAGTAGCCCATCTCCTCATGGGGAGTTCTCAGGATTTTCTTTATTTTCAAAAGCACTTAGTGAATAGCAGCTGCTCCATCCAACTGCCAAAAAAGTATGACGTGAGCGGGGAGGCGGGCCAGCATCTATATATAATTCCTTTTCAGGGAGTGCCTTTATGAAGAATAATTACCATGCCGAGAATCTCCCATGAAGAGATGGACTAGCCCAAAATTGTTTCTGTCAGATTTCTACTACCTACTGTAAGTGAAAGCAACATAGGAGAAAACATACTTCTTATTTGAAATTTTACTTTTTTTTTTTTTTTTTGAGATAGTGGTCCTTTAATTGCTGCAGTGCCTTTATTTAATAATCCCTTTAAATATTTCTCTACTAGACATAGGGATGAAAAGTGAGGGATTAAATTCCTACAGATAGGAAACAGTATACTGGCAGTTTCACCACAGTTGTTTCTACCTTTGTGCCCTTTCGCTGCATAATGTAAATACAGCATATCTGAAATAAAAACAGATGTAAGATAACATTCTCTTTCCATTAAAATACCCATTTCATGTTCTCAGTAACAACTATCAAAATGTCCTCAATCTGAAACCGGGAGTTTGTTGTTGCTCATTCTTTGCAGATTATAATAGCTGTAGCCACTGACTAATTATACATAAACATGCCGAGAATTTATCCTTCTCAGGTGATAATTAGGAAGAAGATTGTGTGAACAAACAACAACAATCAGAGTCTTCATATCAATTCCTGTGACTCAGTACAAAAGAAGTAACTAAAGGCCCATACACACGTCGGATTTCCGCGAACGACGGGTCGTTTGAACGTCCCGTCGTTCACCCGCTAAATCGGGCGTGTGTACAGACTATCGTTCGTTTGATAAGAGTGAGTTTGAGCGATCCGCCGGGCGGATCGCTCAAACCCACTCTTATCAAACGAACGATTGTCTGTACACACGCCCGATTAAGCGGGCGAACGACGGGACGTTCAAATGACCCATAGTTCGCGGAAATCCGACGTGTGTATGGGCCTTTAACCTCTTGACGACCAGCTAACGCCGATTGGCGTAAACTGGTCGTCTGCGGGTTACCATGGAGAGCGGCCTTTCCATGTCAGTTCACAGAGGGTGTCTCCGTGAACAGCCGGAGAGCCGCCGATCGCGGCTCGCCGGCAAAATGTAAACAAGCGGGGAAGAAATCCCCGCTGTTTACATCTTGCGGCGCTGCTGCGCAGCAGCGCCGTAGGGCAGATCGGCGATCCCCGGCCTCTGATTGGCCGGGGATCGCCGGCATCTGATAGGCGGAAGCCTATCCTTCAATGCGCAGGACGGAACTCCGTTCTGTGCATTACGGAGAGAGGGAGGGAGGGAGGTAAGGAGGCAGAGGGTGGAAATGGCTGCGGAGGGGGGCTTTGAGGAGCCCCCCCGCAAAACGCAGATGGCCGGTGGCGATCAGACCCCCCCCGGCAGGACATTCCCCTAGTGGGGAAAAAAGGGGGGAAGTCTGATCGCCCTGGCATAATACTGATCTGTGCTGCGGGCTGGAGAGCCCACCCAGCACAGATCAGGCAAATCACCCCTGGTCGGCAAGTGGTTAAAGACAAATCGTAGTCAGGCAGCAGGAAGGAAGACATTGAAATTAGTGCATCAAAATGTTAGGGTATAGTGAAAAAATAATACTTAATAGGATAATGATCTCTTTATAACTTTGCATCCACTCCTGATGCAGACCTGTGTGCCTGAAAGCAACAATTCACTGCAGAGAAGAAAGCTCAGTTCGGTGATAAAATTAAAACTACTGGTGTGAAGTCAGAAAGAGGATTAAAATGACAAACTGGTTAGCAAAGACTAATAACTGGCATCAGTGGCGTAGCTAAGGAGCTGTGGGCTCCGATGCAAGTTTTACATTGGGGCCCCCCAAGCACTCTATACATAACAGTTGATACAGCCCACCACAACCTGCCAATGACAACTACAGTGTCAGAGCTGCAAGAAGGGGATGGAGAACAGCTTGTTAATGATTATCACTATTCAAAGTATCTATAGAAGTGATTATTATGAGCACAGGACCAATAGAGAGCTAATACTGTGGTTGAGGGTGTGCCCCCTGGGACTCCCTGGCCCAAGGGCCCCGATTCAGTCGCAACCACTGCAACCCCTATTGCTACGCCCCTGACTGGCATACTTAAGGTGTGTATACACATTATACTAAATTTGGCCATTCGGGGCCACCTCCGCTGAGAATCAGGCATGTGTAGAGGTGGCCTCCAAGCTAGTTTAAAGGTCAACCCCTTAGTCCATTGTTCCCCTAAAGTAAATGTGTCAAGTAGAAAAAAGCAGGAGTACTGGCACTGCAGCGTCAATGGTTCCCGTGAAGGGGGAGGAGGGGTTTGTGGTGGGGATGCAGTAATCCGGTGGTCCGGCAATAGTGGAAGCGTGCTCAGGTCATAGAGTAATCTGTGTGTCAAGGAGAAAGAAAGAGCACCGACACTGCTTCAGTTGCTTTATTCAATTGACATGGTCACAAAGTGCTGCATGCATACATTCATCAATAAAATGTGGAACACATACCGGAGTTTGCTGCAAAGCGATGCGGTGGGTACAGGGGCTGAGAAGCAGTGCCGGTGCTCTTTCCTTTCTCCTTGATACACTTCTTTAAGTAAATCAGAGGGGAGAGTGATATGGAGGCTGCCATATTTGTTTCCTTTTAAACAATACCAGTTGCCTGGCAGCCCTACCTGATCATTTTGACTGCAGTAGTGTCTGAAATACACCAGAAACAAGCATGCAGCTAATCTTGTCAGATCTGACAAAGTCAGAAACACTATCTGCTGCATGCTTGTTCAGGGTCTATGGCTGAAAGTATAAGAGGCAGAGGATCAGCAGGAGAGGCAGGCAACTGGTATTGCATAAAAGGAAATAAATATGCCAGCCTCCATATAACTCTCACCTCTGGTTCATTTTAACCCTTTCACCAGAAGCCATCACCCCATCATCCCTCCTCTTCTCCCCATAAAAACAGGGATTTCACATTGCTATAGAGCAAAACGGCATAGTTTTAGTTAATGGAAGCTAGGACTGTCAGAAACAGAGCCACAGTCCTAACCAACATGGATAAAGGTGTGCAGGGAAGGAGACAGGCGGCACCTTCATACTGTCCTTTACCGCTGACCCATACACGCGTGCAACTTTCTCGGGGTTCCCATTGCATGGGCCCCGTATGTAAGTTTTGTTTTTATGCTATTTTTATGCTATTTTTAAGCTGTTTTTACTATGAAAACTCTATATTAAACGGTTTACACTTAGAGTTGCCGTTTGTTTGTTTTTTATGATGTTTACTGATATCCATTCGTGAGAGGAATCATTGCTGAATTGGTGGATCCTGGACAGACTGTTGCTTCCTGATGTCCTACCAAAGCGTTGATACAACCTTATAATGTGGGTTGTCACCAGCTGGTAAGCCTCTTTCCTTTTTTGGGTATCCATGATTGCAGAGCTGTGCCGTGAACCCAATATTTATTGTGGTGGAGATTTGCCTGCTTTTATCCTTTGCTGAAGACTCGTCTTTTGTTTTTGGACTCTGCGCTGAGCATATATAATTTATCTGTTTGTGAACTCTGGACATCGTTCTTCTCTCAGCAGCGGCCACTTTGTTTCCTTGGCGCTGATACACATATGCAGACGTGCACACCTGACTATGAAAAACAGCAGTGGGGTGCAGCAAGACATGAAAGGGCAGTGCTTAACCACTCAGAACTAGCCACCCCCTTCTTCCTCTTCTCATTTGCCTTTAGTTACACTGTACATGCTCTCCCAAGTATCTCCCCAACCCCCAGAACATATACTGTATGTCAAATGATTGAGAATGGAGAGTGGCCTACACTGTTGTGCTGCTTCAACAGCCTTTGTAAATGATAACTTAACAGACAATTTAAGCTGCAACAAACTTTATTTGGCAATCATAGTTGTGAGTGAAGTCATGTATATAAAAATACATTTATATACCAGCTCAGCACTATTTCCTACTCATCAACGGCAGACACTTGGTCTGGCTAGGCAGGCTCTTTAATACTAAATGAAGCTCTAAACTAATATTTATAATGTGTGTGAATGAAAATACATTTCAGATTTCAAAATTCAAACGTGGTGAGTCTTGCTGGCTCAGACCTCATGGAAAGAAAGACACAAGATTTATAAAATTAGGCTTGATGCATTTGCTGTTGGTAGACCATCCACACATTCCATCCATTTGACACAAGGGAAATCCTGTGAGTGTCTCCACTAAAATGCTTATTTGCACGTCTAGAGGGCAAACCTCTACATTGCCAATAAACACCATTTCAGAGATGCAGATACAGCACTTAGAGTAACAAATCAAACTGATTAAAAGTACTACATAATGGAAAATGAAAGTATGTCATTGTATGCATGTATGTATTATTATTTACATTCTATATTGAAAGTTAACATATACGTATGTAGACATAAATGTTATTCTGTTCTATCATTTGGCAGACTGAGTGGTGGGACTGTTGAAACCTGTGATATCCTATCAATAGCCAACTCACTAGCGATATCTAAAGCAAGGGATACAGGGCAGACGCAGCCCCATTTCTAGTCCAGCCAGCCACGCCCCCTCAGCAGAGAATACCAGCGCTGAACTCAGCGCTGGTATTCTCTGCGGAGGGGGCGCGGCTGACTTGACGTGCAGTCAGTCATGTGGGCGGTCATTTGGTGACGCCCACATGACGTATAATAGAGTACACAGAGCGGCGATGTGCCGCGGGCAGAGTTGTAATCCTGCGCAGCCGCAGTAGTGGCTATGCAAATTGCGCAGGCAGAGGATTTTTTAAAGCAGCGATTCTAATCGCCCTGAGATAAGGCGACCCTGGGCTGGGTCGGGTCCTCTAATGATAACTGGATTTAAAGAACAGAGCAGCTGGAAAGTACAAGGGTGCCGCAGATCGTCTGCCCTGAGGTCTGATATTGCAGTAAGATAATTAACTTTTTTTCTGTAATTCGCCTCGTATGTCCTTTAAGGTGCTTAATATCTCTTCTAATGGGGCCCTGATGTAAAATATACATACCTTGTTTCTGTTACCCCCTTTTAAAGCCCTAAATCACCCTCAGATTTTTTAATAGGTAATATAGATACTTTTTTATATTTAATGTAGCTGTTCCTGCGAATTGCCTTTGCAAAGTTTAGTCACATGATCTATGCACAACGTATAGTAATTGACAGCAAAGTATTAAGCTATGTAAACATATCCAATTTCTGATGTCCGGAAGTGATCAGGGCTTGATCATGGGCGACCTTGGGCAACAGATCATGGCCAAGTTCTATAGAAATGTGTCACTACTTACTAGCAAGCAGGCTTGTGAAACATCTCTTGCTATTAAAGCGGATGCGAGATGAAAAACTAACTATAACAAGTAACTTGTCTATATATCTTATCTAAAGTTTAGATAGTTTACACAGCAAAGCTAGCTGCAAACAGCTTTAGTAGAATATGATTAATTCTTCCTGTGATACAATGACAGCAGCTGTGTTTGTAAACATTACACAGAGGCAGGCTTATCTGCATCTTGAGCAAAAAATCATAATCCCCCTCCTCCTCCCTCCTCCCCTCTGCCTCTGAAATCTCTGGCTAGTAATACCTCCCCCTCCTCCTGCCCAGACTGAGCTCCCATGAGCCCTTGCTACTGTCTGAAAGTGCCTTGGCTCTCTGAAAACTTGTGGGTTTAGAGTTTTTTTAAACTTGTTTAGTTTATAGGGAATTAGAGTATTAAAACAAAAACATATTTGGCTTGAGGAATGCCCTATAAACAATAGGAAAGGAACACAATTATGCAATGAGTAAAAGTTCATCTCGGATCCACTTTAAGGGAGCAGAGGGACAATGAGCAGTGCACAACGTAACAGGGACAATGAGCAGTGTAATGGCTTCCCACGGGCAGGGGGAGCAGTGAAAACAATGTAACCGGGGGCTGCTCATGTGTCGCAGGTGGCTTAGGATGCAGCATGCTGGATCTTTAGGTGACATCAGGCAGCTGCTGTACATATACTAGATTTTTGGCAGAGGTGGTCTTTATTGGCTGCCTCAGCCAAGTTTAAGCCATCACCTTATCACACTCACTTCTTCCCTGTTCTCCATCTTGTGAAGCACAGGGAGGAGCCAGGTAGGGTCATCTCTGTGCTCACAAGAAAACGTGCCAGTGCTGACTCCCAGCTCCTCCCTGGCTACGTGCTGTGGCTGATGATGGAATAAGAAGTGGAGTTGAGCTGGTGTTCTTTTCCAGCCAAGCAGTATCTGACATTAGCATATGAAGTCAGCAATGCAGAAAAAAATGTGCAAAGCAGAAAACACAATGCATTACAAATTATGACATGTTCCACATAGTGTGGCATATTCCATATAGTATGACATATTCCACATAGTATAGTAGGACACATAAGCCTGAACTTTAGCATGTATACTGTGAACACCATACTTATACTAGAAGTAAACTTGCTGCAGTTTGTACTTGAAGACGATTTCAGTTTGTTAACAGATCTTTTCATGTTTTCCTATTAGCAGAATGGGGTGTAGGCTTGTGGAAGTTATAGCTACTGTGTTGGGGTGATAATGGATCTCCTTCAATGCCCCTATCCAGGCATCTTCGTTTCTTCCTTCCATTCTACACCATACCCCCTCCCAACATGTTGGTGGTGGGCTTCCTAATCCCCCCCCCCCCCCAAAAAAAAAAAACCTTTATACATTCCAAGCAGAAGTCCTTATCTTTAAAACCATGTTCCACATGGAGTGACCCCCAGCCCCCCAGTAATCAAAAATCAGGAGGGATAGTGAGAATAAATTGCCATACCCCTCCCACCCATAGGTAAGAGTAGGCATGGGGCGCCATAGCACATGATACTCTCAGATTATACAAGGCCATGTCCCTGCTCTGGTGCAGCCTCACGTCACCAGAGGACATCAGGACCCAAGTTGGTGGCACCTGTGTGACACTTTTGCCAAGATACACAGTAGGAGGGGCTTTTAGGAGATAAGTTATGCTGGGCTTGATAATAAATGTTTTGCAGTCGGAATTCTTTTATGCTCTTTTTCAACTTTGTTTACCTCTTTTTTTTCTTTTCATCTTTGTTTTTATAACTGTGCTTTTCTAGTGAGGAAAAAAATATGATTGTCTTAAAATTCATAACACACAAGAATGGTCCCGAACAATTCATTTCTTCTCCTAAGTTTTCTCCTAGGTGATACTTTAACATTATAACCTAAATTGCTTTTAAGCCACCAGCAAGCAAGAAAATACTCAGAATAATTTTCCTATTTTCAGGTAGTTTTTCAATTGCAGAGTCCTGAAAAGTTATTTTAAACAGAAGATAAAAGATGATCTCTTAGGAAAAAACTCAAAGTATGTTCTTTGCTTTTGTGTTATAATATTGATATTTTCAGCTGCATAACTGTACTTTGGTATTGAATGGCTAAGTGGGACATACTACATGTTTTTCTGATGTTCATCGATATTTGAATTATTTTTAGGTCATCGGTCTGTATATGACCTTTTGCTTACCAAATAAAAATTGGTTGAAACAGAAACTACAAGCCTGCATGGATGCATTACCAGTGAACCAGTGTCCTGAAAGGTCTGAGAAAAGGACTTTGGCTGACATAGCAAATATTTCCTCAGTAATCCAGCATGACTAGGTGGATCATTCACAGTTCACACTAAAGCTGCATTTACAGCGTAGAAATATTGGATAACAGTGCTAAAACTGTAAATCATGTTTTGTGTGGAAACATGAAGCCATAGCTACACCCAGGGCAATGGGCAGAAAGTATACTGTGTGCACATATGTTTTTATTAACACCGCTTCCTAGGGAGGCTGCCATATTTATTTCCTTGTAAACAATGCCAGCTGCCTTGCAGTCCTGCTGATCTTTCTGGTCAGTAGTATTCTAATCACATACCTCAAAAATGATTTTGTCATTTTTTTTGTCAGAAACACCTAATCTGCATGTATGTTCAGGGTCTATGGCTACACGTATTAGAGGCAGTGGGTCAATAGGACAGCCAAGCAATGTGCACTGATTAAAAGTAAATATGTAAACCTGTTAGCCTTCATATGTCTCTCACCTCGGGTTCTCTTTAATTATCTTGCTAATATGGCACCTATTCAGGAATGAGATATAGTATGCACCAAGTGAACTGATTTTGTAGTTGATATACCTGTTTTTATTCATATTCCCCACTTCAGCAGTATCACACCCTTTCCACATGCAGCCCCCGCCACGATGTGCAGCCACACTCCCTCCAATTATTTATCATACTTTTAAGCTGCTTACATTAACTTTTTACATAAGCTTGGTTTCAGAGACCTGTAAATTTGACTAGAGTAATACCTCATATTGTCAATAGGGGGTGCTCATCTTAAATGAATCTGCTTATACTACAGTACTTACAATCAGGGGTGCCTCTAGTCATTTTGTCACTCCAGGCGAGAAAACCTGTGGCGCCCCCCCTCCAAGCCCCTCCCCCCCAGGAAAATAATCATAATGCAGCAGTGTTTCATCAGAAAATAATAGTAATTATCGTAATTCAGAATCGTAATTCACCAGAAAATAATCGTAATGTGGCAGTGTTTCACCAGAAAATACACTTATTGCAGCAGCAGTTCACCGGAAAATATTCGTAAGGTGGCAGCATTTCACCAGAAATTAATCATAGGGCAGCAGCGTTTCACCAGAAAATAATCGTAATGGGGCAGCGTTGTCAGAAAATAATCGTAATGCGGAAGCGTTTCACCAGAAAATACACGTGATCCGAGCAGAGGGAAAGAGTAGAGAGGGAGAGGCAGCATAAGATGGAAGAGGGTGCAGAGAAACAGAGGGGAGAGGGAGAGACAGCATAAGATGGAAGAGAGTGCAGAGGAACAGAGAGGGGTAGAGACAGCATAAGATGGAAGAGGGGGCAGAGGAACAGAGAGGGGAGAGGGAGAGACAGCACAGCACTAAAGCACAGGTTTACAGCTTTACCAGCCTACAGCCTAACCAGCTTTCAAAGAAAACTCTAGTATCAAAAGAGCAGGGCACATTCTAGCAGTTATAACAGTATTGGGAGTCTGCACACAGGACAGGAAGTGTTCTTAGCAGCCTGCCTGCATACCTTCTCTTCTGCCTGTGCATGCAGCTTATTATCTCTGGAGTAGTGATGGGTCGTTCGCGAACGAGCCGGCTCTTTGCTGCGAACGACAAGAGCCGGTTCTCAGTTTTGAAAGAGCCGATGCCTCAGCCGCCCCACAGAGCTCTGCTTTGCTCTGCAATAAAGGGCGCTGAGGCATGTTGGGAGATGTAGTCCTCCTCTTGCAGCTTGTAGGAGTGTATGGGGCAGAGCAGTAGAAGGAGGGATTGCCCCAGTCAGAGAAGCAGTCTGGAATTGTCATGGAGACGGGGGCGGGGCTTTTACTCCGATTCTGAGTGGTGTTTAGTGATATTTAATGAAGAGCCGGCTCTTTAATGGGAGCCGATTCAGAAGAGCCGATTCTCTGAAAAGAGACGGAATTCCCATCACTACTCTGGAGCAGAAACTTCCCTTCTCCCGGGCTGTGTTGCTGTCTTGTGCGGGGGCGGGGCTCCAACACGGACACATCAAATTCTTCTCTCTGTGACTGCATCTGTCCCCTGGCTGTCTCGCTCCAGTGTCTGTGTGCAGCCAGTGACACAGGAGGGGGGTCAGACTGTCGGGGGCATAAGCTGGCTGGCCGCTGGCTCCTGGTTTGACAGGCGTGGGGCGGAGTTAAAGGCTGGGCCACACGAGGTAAACACTTTACCTGTGTAGCTACTGAGAAGAAGGGTCACGGCTTTAAAGAAGGAGCCTGGCAGAGAAGAGCAGTATTGATTGCTCTATTGGCTGGGGAGAAGTGGAGGTGGAGGCACTGCTGAGCACATGGTAGCGTGCCGAGCACCGGGGACTGAGTCGGGAGGTAATATAATATAAAAAAAAAACCACAAAAAAACATGGTCACGGTAGCAGAGGCGGGGGAATGTGCCTCACCACCTCATGGCGCCTCACCACCTCATGGCGCCCCAGGCAACCGCCTATACTTGCCTGGTGGGTGAGACGCCCCTGCTTACAATGTGCCATATTAGGGAAAGCTTAATTCTGGATGAAGATTTTTTTTTTAACCTCCCTAGCGTTATGATTATTTCCGGATTGTAACTTCTGAAAGTGATGCAATTTTTTCACCAAAAAACCCTAAAAATCATACCTAGATCTGCGGCAGCCCTGCACATTACACACCTCCCATGGATCCAGCTCGGGGTTACCACTATGAGTTGCGGATTTCTGTCCCGAGACTCGAGATTACTGCTAAGGAAGTTAATACAATAGCTTTACTATATTTAGGCTGCTTTTATAATTGTTTACATCTCTTTTTGCATTGGTGTCCTGTAACAGCAGTTCTTCGCATGTCAAGGAGAGTCAGAGAACTGCAATGTTCTCAGTATAAGTTGCTGTTCACAGCTTAGCCAGTGGGGTATGCATAACCCTGACCACAGTGTGATTGCCTTTAGAGCAGCAGGGAAAATGAGGTCAGGAAGCTCATATGCTTTCTGGCTAAGTTACCTGGAGCCATTCGAATTCAATGATTTACTGGGCAGAAACATTCAGGCTCAGGCATTTACATGTAATGTATAGCATTTCAGGTGTGTAAATATGAGCACTTCTGGAGTTAAGCTTATAAGGTCACAAAGAGATATTTTGAATAATTTTAATAGAATTAAGTATATGCAAGGCTACATACAACTAGAGTTGGGCCGAACCTCCGATTTTAGGTTCGCGAACCGGGTTCGCGAACTTTCGCGGAACGTTCGGTTCGCGTTAAAGTTCGCGAACCGCAATAGACTTCAATGGGGATGCGAACTTTGAAAAAAAAAAATAATTATGCTGGCCACAAAAGTGATGGAAAAGATGTTTCAAGGGGTCTAACACCTGGAGGGGGGCATGGCGGAGTGGGATACACGCCAAAAGTCCCCGGGAAAAATCTGGATTTGACGCAAAGCAGCGTTTTAAGGGCAGAAATCACATTGAATGCTAAATGACAGGCCTAAAGTGCTTTAAAACATCTTGCATGTGTATACATCAATCAGGTAGTGTAATTAAGGTACTGCTTCACACTGACACACCAAACTGTTCACTGAACAGAACAGGTATGCAGTGGCGGGTTTACTGAACAGAACAGGTATGCAGTGCCGGGTTCACTGAACAGAACGGGTATGCAGTGGCGGGTTCACTGAAAAGAACAGGTATGCAGTGGCGGGTTCACTGAACAGAACAGGTATGCAGTGGCGGGTTCACTGAACAGAACAGGTATACAGTGGCGGGTTCACTGAACAGGACAGGTATGCAGTGGCAGGTTCACTGAACACAACAGGTATGCAGTGGCAGGTTCACTGAACACAACAGGTATGCAGTGGCGGGTTCACTGAACAGGTATACAGTGGCGGGTCCACTGAACAGAACAGGTATACAGTGGCGGGTTCACTGAACAGAACAGGTATACAGTGGCGGGTCCACTGAACAGAACAGGTATACAGTGGCGGGTTCACTGAACAGGACAGGTATGCAGTGGCAGGTTCACTGAACACAACAGGTATGCAGTGGCAGGTTCACTGAACACAACAGGTATGCAGTGGCGGGTTTACTGAACAGGTATACAGTGGCGGGTCCACTGAACAGAACAGGTATACAGTGGCGGGTCCACTGAACAGAACAGGTATACAGTGGCGGGTCCACTGAACAGAACAGGTATACAGTGGCGGGTTCACAGAACAGGTATACAGTGGCGGGTCCACTGAACAGAACAGGTATACAGTGGCGGGTTCACAGAACAGGTATACAGTGGCGGGTCCACTGAACAGAACAGGTATACAGTGGCGGGTTCACAGAACAGGTATGCAGTGGCAGGATCACTGAACAGGTATGCAGTGGCAGGATCACTGAACAGGTGTGGAGTGGCAGGATCACAGTACAGGTATGCAGTGGGCTGAGGGCTCACTGAACAGAACAGGTATGCAGTGGCAGGATCACTGAACAGGTATGGAGTGGCAGGATCACAGTACAGGTATGCAGTGGGCTGAGGGCTCACTGAACAGAACAGGTATGCAGTGGCAGGATCACTGAACAGGTATGCAGTGGCAGGATCACTGAACAGGTATGCAGTGGCAGGATCACAGTACAGGTATGCAGTGGGCTGAGGGCTCACTGAACAGAACAGGTATACAGTGGCGGGTCCACTGAACAGAACAGGTATACAGTGGCGGGTTCACAGAACAGGTATACAGTGGCGGGTCCACTGAACAGAACAGGTATACAGTGGCGGGTTCACAGAACAGGTATACAGTGGCGGGTCCACTGAACAGAACAGGTATACAGTGGCGGGTTCACAGAACAGGTATGCAGTGGCAGGATCACTGAACAGGTATGCAGTGGCAGGATCACTGAACAGGTATGGAGTGGCAGGATCACAGTACAGGTATGCAGTGGGCTGAGGGCTCACTGAACAGAACAGGTATGCAGTGGCAGGATCACTGAACAGGTATGGAGTGGCAGGATCACAGTACAGGTATGCAGTGGGCTGAGGGCTCACTGAACAGAACAGGTATGCAGTGGCAGGATCACTG